>NW_021215642.1:0-1179 GCF_002162155.2 Triticum dicoccoides | reverse complement strand
CTGCCCAAGCATACGCGAAAAAGGAGAAGGCAAGGAAGGAGAAAGCTGCCAAGATGCCAACTCAAGAGGAGGCATCTGAATACTTCTTGAAGACCAAACAAGAGCAGCTTGGTTACTTGATTGCATCCACGCTGAGGATTGAGCAAAGTCTGGCCACCCTCACTCAGAATCAGCAGAGCCTAGAGAGAATCATGGAACAGAAGTTCTATGACTTGGATGTCAAAGTAACGGAAGTTCAGTCTGCAGTAGAGCAGCTCCAGGAGGACATGCAGGAGAGGAGAGGCAGGACTACTACTCATGCATTTGCCAGAGTGCCAAGAGGTACGAGGTCGTCTGCCGTGCCAGTTGCTGACAGAAGATCCACCACCTCAGCACCAGCCACAACCTCAGTTCCACCAGCTCCAGCATCTACTTCAGCTCCAACTCCAGCGTCTACTTCAGCATCTACCGAAGCCTTCGTCCTTGGAGTGATCCGGACTCCACCACCACCTGAAGATCAAGCCAGAGCGTCGATCTAGTGCTATGCATTTTCTAGGAACTTTTTGGTAACTTGTTGCCAAAGGGGGAGAAGATGTATAGATCATAGGCTTCGAGAGAGAGAGAGTGTTGCTTTTCTCTCTTGCTTTATTTGGTGGTTTTCGAACTTGTTTGCTTTTGAGTGCTTGAGATACTACGTCATTATTTGTGAGACATTGATGATCATGTGTTTGATCATAAGCTACACTTAATGCTTGCTTAATGCTATTATCTTATCTATCTTATGTGATCATTCATTATTCTTGGTGATGAGTGCATGTATTTCATTCTTATCAGTTTAAGCGCTCCACCAAGATGTATGTGACATGGAAGAGTAACCCATGACTCTAACTCCTTGTGCATTTGCAGTCCAAAGCAAATTTTAAATATGCACAAATTTAGGGGGAGCTCTTACTTATCACATACTTCTCAAAGCGACGATATATTTCATGTTTATTATCATTTGTCGAAGCTTTGATCTATATGTTGTCATCAATTACCAAAAAGGGGGAGATTGAAAGTGCAACTATCCCTAGGTGGTTTTGGTAATTCATAACAACATATAGCTCATTGAGCTAATGCTATTCCAAGATGATTATTTCAGGAAAGCTCAATGATTGGCATGGCATGGATGTGAAAGTGGAACCCTCAAAATGCTAAGGA
>NW_021215641.1:0-3684 GCF_002162155.2 Triticum dicoccoides | reverse complement strand
GCCCACTTTAGGTTATGCAACATCGTCTCACTCATGGTGAATTCTACTCACGAAGGAATGAGTAAAGTGATAAGGCCAACGAAATGTGGGAAGGTTACATGAAGTTCTCTCTGAGATCCAATGGATCTAGAGCTAGCTAAGTATGGTACACGTACAAAGGCTTCACTTCATGGAAATAGGCTGGGAAGATCAATAAGATATCCTTGCTCCCAAGAAATTGATTTAGAGATCTAAAACCAACTGAGGCAGCATCCACATCCACATCGATGAGTTTAGCCTCCTCTTAATTTAGTGCTTACAGTACAACGCACATCGCCCTCCACTATCAATAAAATGCAAAAGATTTGCATTCTCGTCGGGACAGGACCCTGTGTTACTAGCATAAGCACCGATGCAGTTATAATCACGCGCACGAGTTCCATGTTACGTCTCGTGCCTACATAGCTCCTCTGACACGCATGGAGGGATCAAAAGGTGCTGCTACTACTAGCTATGGATAGTTCCATACGTGATGCATCACTCCAAAGAGAAAACATCTAGTTTCTCATAGTTTGTTGCAACTACTCCCTCAATTCGCAATTTGTATGTTGCACTATTACTGCTTGGGGTTTCATAAAGATGCACGACAGCCTGCAATTTCTTCGAAAAGTTATGAATTATTTATCTTGGTCTTTAGAATTACCTCTACGGTAGTTGAGAAATACCTCATCCAAACATGGGGGGTGGCGCTCTTCTAAATTGATAGATGTTGAAAGGTAAACTTGACTGGCTAAGACAAATGATACCATAGTTAAGAAGGTTTGAGGATTGTTAGAAAATGCATGGAACACAATCTAAAAGATTGATGATCTCTCGTGATCTCTTAGATGAATATGGTCGATACCATGTCACTTGAGGATAGCAAGGAGAACTATCCGGTGGTAGAAAAGAAAGCCGATGTGGAACATTTCAATGAAGGTGTGCCTATTTTCATAGCGTCCTCTTCAATTAAATAGTTTGCATCATTGGGCTCTAGCCACATGTTTGCATTCGTAGTGGTTGTATGCTCAAGCTCTTGCTTGTCATCAGGGTTCTTCCACCTCCTTTTTCACATGATAGGCATCCTCTGGGTTGTAATCGTATATTGCAGTTGACATTGCACTCCAGTACGAAAAATAAGAAGAATATTGAAATTCATGCTAACACAATTGCTTATAGTACTTCTAGAATAATCACAATGTTAGTTACTGCTTTCCATTCAAACCTCATTTACTAGATCCTACATTGATGGACAAATCGAAACTCAAAAGGCCATGTTCGTATATTAAATGTATTAATGTCCATGCTATAACTGTGCTCACTATATTTTCAGTTCATCTTTATTCATGGTATGCATGATGCATCACTCCTAATAAAAAATTCTAGTTGTTTGATAGCTTTTAAATCTATTCCATCCATTTATAATTTATAAAGCCACACTACTGTTGCTGGTGTTTCGTATAAATGCACAACAGCTAATAATTGCTTTGAGAAGTTATATAGATTTAATGCTTAGTCCTTAGAGTGTGTATCAACAGTAGTTAAAAAGAACCTCTACCGAACAAAGGGTTATAGCACTCATTCTTATCGATAGATGGATGTTGAAAGGTACACAATGCAAGCATATATATTTGGTTATCGATGAATAATGACATGCATGTTTGTATAATTTAGTGAAGATGGCCTGGCTTGAGCCGCGAATGAGGCATGCCTCAATTCTTCTGGACAATGTCAAGAAGATAGATGCTAATGCGATGGATATGGAGCATGGCTTTGAGTTAGAGATGGACGAGGCTTGTAGATGTGGATATGGTGGTCGATGTGCCTTGGCTGGGCTGCAGGACCATGCCTCTAGAGGTTGAGGACTCGCGGCTCAGCACTCCTCATGACGCGTCGTTCAATACGCCTTGTGACTCGCTATGCTAGAGTGCCCTAAAGATGTGAACAAGCTAAAAGTTGTGCTATTATATTTCATATGCCACTTGTCAACTTGAGGTTCCATTTGTTAATGTGAAATATATTGTTGCAGGACTTCTTTCACTCCATCTCTCCTCCCACCTACGTCAAGCTACAAAGAGTTTTACCTAAACAACCTATAAATTAGGTCCCCACCCCCCCTCCAATCCAAATTAGCCATGTTGTTGTTTATGTAAACTACATAAGTTTAGTTACATAAGTGTAGCAATTTCCCTCGCTCCATCTGAAACTTCTCATTCTACACTTTTCTTCTTTCTCGTTGTCACGCATGATAGTCCTAATTCAGACATCGTGTTGTGATACCTTCATCTTCCTCTAAGCATGGGAGACATCAGGAAATGAGGAGTGACTTGTGGAATTAGCATTGAGAGGTAGATTAGGAACTGCACGCTTGTTGTCTAATCCATCGTCAGTTGAAGCCTGCTGCATGCATGACTCTAGATGACGAAGCCGTACCTTTTGTGGCTCAAACAAAATTCCCTCTCGGCTCTATGTCAGCCAGTTATTTAGAAGATGAGGATGGCCATGTGAAAAAAAACATGTTTGTATACGCCCCACACTCTTCAAGACTAATGTATAGAATTACATTTTGTACCAAAAATGCAAAACCCAGAAACAATATGTGTAGTACAACATTAAACAATCTTACATGACAAAAAAATAAAAGGCAAAAAAATGGATAGGATACCATATCAATGTGAAAAGGACAAGTGATAACTGAATATATGTGAATATAAATTCATTGGTTTTTCTCTTTTGCGTTTCTCCAAGACTACTAAATATACGAGGCTCTTTAATGGTCAACACAACTTTATTACCACAATATAAATTTTTCCTCAGAATTTTATGTAAGAAAATGGGAATGTCTGAAATGAGTGTGGGGGTCGATTGAAAACCATCTTAAAAAATCCAGTGTATACTACGACTTCACAAACAAGCAAGATGACTCCGGTTCTTTGAAGGAATTTCTTGCCTGATCAGTGTAGGGTTTCCTTTGGCTTGGGAGATGATACCAATAGTTTGGCACTAACCTCTAGTTCGAACGAGGTTTGGCAACCTCCGACACTAAACACCAAGCCAAAGATATCAACTCATGTTGTTGCACTATGCATAAATTTACCGTGTCGTCTCTCTTGATTCTATGCATCTATTTGATGTGGGGAGAGGATAGAAGAGACAATTTTCATTCGTTAGTAACAATCATTACGATGTGAAATTTGGAAGCATCACAATCGAGTGATTTCTCTCGACGAAGTCGAGGCTCTGCCTAAGGTGGTAAAGTGGTTTTCTAATCACATTATGCTATTGTCCAATAGATGCACTTAGGAAACTAAAAAAATCAACTAGACTATGGAGTAGCTTTTCTATCTTGTTTCATCTTTGTAGTCATCTCCTTCCAATTTGTATGCCTCTGTTGGGCCCGTTAAAGTACACTAGCAAAGTTTCAAATGTAGGAACTCATGGAGTAATGGCAGCGCCCTACAAAGAATAAAAGAACACAATAGGCCATTGCATGCAACACATATTATAGATGTTGACAATGACAGGTGGGACTTCATTCGATGTATTCGTACCATGTGCATATGTTAAAACTGATCATATATGCAGATTCACATGCATGTCTTAAATCTGTAACACCTCATGATCCCCCCCCCCCCTGTACTAGCAGAAATACCCCTCCACCTTACT
>NW_021215640.1:0-1081 GCF_002162155.2 Triticum dicoccoides | reverse complement strand
GATTTGCGCAAATCAGGAAATCTATCCTTACGCAAATGTAACCAAACAAGATCTCCAGGTGCAAACACAACATGTTTTCTACCCTTATCTCCAGCAAGTTTATATTTAGCATTCATACGCTCAATGTTTTCCTTAGTTAACTCATGCATTTTTAAAATCAATTCAGCACGTTGTTTAGCATCAAAATTAACCTTCTCCGAAGATGGAAGAGGCAACAAATCAATAGGTGCACGAGGTAGGAAACCATACACAACTTCAAAAGGCACATCTTAGTAGTAGAATGCAATGAACGATTATAAGCAAATTCAATATGAGGCAAGCATTCCTCCCACATTTTCTTATTATTCTTCAAAACAGCCCTAAGCATAGTAGACAATGTTCTATTGACTACTTCAGTTTGTCCATCAGTTTGGGGGTGACAAGTAGTACTAAAAAGCAGTTTAGTCCCCAACTTAGCCCATAAACATCTCCAAAAGTGGCTAAGAAATTTAGTATCACGATCTGAAACAATAGTATTTGGCACACCATGCAACGAATAATTTCACGAAAGAACAAATCAACAACATTAATAGCATCATCGCTTTTATGACATGGTGATAGAGGCGAGGGTCCCGATCTTTCGATGAGATGATGGATATCGCTTTGGTGGAAGTCGACTTTGACGATCCGACTACGAACGTGCGAGGACGTCGCGCCTTAGCAATCGCTAAACCAACTCCGAGAGGTTATTGACCATGCCGGAGCACGATCAACCTGACCACGAGGGTCTGTTTCCTGCGAGCAAACGAAGAACAAGCAAGAAACTAAGATTGCAATCTGGATATTGCGAATATAAGATGAAAGCTTTATTGATCAAGGTGGGGTTCTGTGACGCCTTTGTCTGGTCGTTGAACACAAACGAAGTACGCGAAGTTGCAGCTATGGCGAACTTTTAATCTAAACAAAACCCAAAGTCTAAACGATGCCCTAAGGGCTGTATATATGGAGGAAGAGGGGGAGAATTTCGTGGCCCTTGGTGGAGGGGTCCGAAATCAACCCTATCTCTTGTTTCCCCACACATACGGACTCTAAAAATAGCCTA
>NW_021215639.1:0-1062 GCF_002162155.2 Triticum dicoccoides | reverse complement strand
TCCCGAGGCTATTTTAGGTGCTGCGTCACCTTATTATTGGGCCAGGCCCATGTAATTTCGAAATACATAAGTATAGGCTATTTTTAGAGTCCGTATGTGTGGGGAAACAAGAGATAGGGTTGATTTCGGACTCCTCCACCAAGGGCCACGAAATTCCCCCCTCTTCCTCCATATATACAGCCCTTAGGGCATCGTTTAGACTTTGGGATTTGTTTAGTTAAAAGTTAGCCATTGCAACTTCGTGTACTTCGTTTGTGTCCAACGACCAGACCAAGACCGCTTACGGATCCCCACCATTATCAATACCTCATATATATTTGCAATATTCAGATTGCTTTATCATATTCTTGCTCGTTCTTCGATTGCTTGCAGGAATAGACCTTCGTGGTCAGGCTGACCGTGCTTCCGGCATCGTCAGTAACCTCAGGAGATTGGTTTAGCGATTGCTAAGGCGCAATGTCGTGCACGTTTGTAGTCAGATCGTCAAAGTCGTCTCCACCAAATCGATAGTTATCATCTCATCGAAAGATTGGGACACCCTCGCCTCTATCAAGTGGTATCAGATTTCCAGGTTGCTCGGTGAGATTTTACAGTTTTTCGTAGTTTAGATCGAGTCTGTTCTTCATACCTGTAGTCCACGAAAAAGCCACAAAAAAAATTAGGGTTAGTTCATCATATCCGAACCAATCTGAGCCTTTGCATAATCTTTTTAGGGTTTTTGCTTTGTTGAATTTGCGGTTGCATCGTCGTGTCTAGTTGCTGGTCTTAGAGTCTAGTCTTTTAGAGTTTCGAGTTCTGGTCATAAGTTGTCACGCCGCCGCCGCACCATCATCATTGCCCCTGCCATCTACCACCACCGCTCCGAATCCGTATCCATATACCACCACCAATCCGTGTCCATATACCACCACCGATCCATATCCATATACTACCACCGCTACCACCACCGCTGCCATATACCACCACCATATATCCACCACCAATCCGAGTTCCTTGCTTATTAGGGTTGTTTTCGAGATCCATCTAGATTCCGATTCGTGTTTCCTTGCCGGAGTAGGTTTC
>NW_021215638.1:0-933 GCF_002162155.2 Triticum dicoccoides | reverse complement strand
AAAAACAGAAACTTTGGCTGTAGTGCATGAATTTACATTTTTTACTGGAAAGACAAATGGGTATGAAACTTTTTGCACATTACTTCTGTACAAATATTTCAAATTTTCAATTTTATTTCATAATTTTTGGAGTTACAGAAGTTTACTGAACTTCCAGATTACTACAGACTGTCCTGTTCTTGACAGATTCTGTTTTTCGTGTATTGTTTGCTTATTTTGATGCATCTATGGCTAGTATGTAAGGGTATGAACCATAGAGAAGTTGGAATACAGTAGGTTTAACACCAATAAAAATAAATAAATTGTTAATTACAGTACCTTAAAGTGGTAGTTTGCTTTATTACACTAACGGATCTCACAAGTTTTTTTTTTAAGTTTTTGTGAATGAAGTGTTTGAAGAACGAGGAGTTATTGATGTGAGAAGAATAAAGAGAGACAAGAGTTAAAGCTTGGGGATGCCCAAGGCACCCCAAGTAAATATTTTAAAGGATACTCAAGCATCTAAGCTTGGGGATGCCCCGGTTGGCATCCCATCTTTCTTCCTCAACAAATATCGGTATACCTCGGTTTTTGCTTTGTTCACACGATTCATGTCCTTTGTGTTTTTATTTTTCTTCAAGAATCATGATATATGAGAGAGCTCTTCATTCATTTATACTTCATTAGCTTCACTTATATCTTTTAAGTATGATCTTAGATAATTGCTCTTTGTGCTTCACTTATATCGTTTGAGTATGGTTTTATAGAATGCTTCGTGCGCTTCACTTATATATTTTGAGCTTGGATATTGGCTAGTCTATATTAATTATAGAATGCTCCAGGAACTTCACTTATATCTTTTGGAGTATGAATAGTACTATAATTTAAAGTGGGTTTGGAAGAGTGTCAACTTTAGGAATTAGTGATCCCACTATCTTGGAGGGTGTTGAATCA
>NW_021215637.1:0-1537 GCF_002162155.2 Triticum dicoccoides | reverse complement strand
TATATACCCACAACATAGTTTTATTTCTCGTTGCTAGTTGGAAGCAAATGTTCGGTGCATGTAGAGTCGTATCAGTGGCAGATAGGGCTTGAGAGAATATTGATCTTACCTTTAGCTCTTTGTGGGTTCTACACTCCATATTTATCACTTCCACCTTTGGGAATTGCTACGATGATTCCCTGCACTTGGGGATTATCAAGCTCTTTTCTGGCGCCGTTGCCGGGGAGTGATAGCGTGGGGTTGATATTCTCGTGTGTGCTTGTTTGCTTTCTTCACTAAGTAGATTTTATTTTCCCTTTTTGTTTCTGTTTAGTTGTGGATGAAACATACACAAAAATTAAAAAGAATGAAAATACCAAAAAAGAATTACTTGCCTGTCATGCCTAAAAAAGTTTTTCAAAAAGAGAAGTGATTGGAAAGTTATGCATTGAAGAAGTGAGGGTCGACCTTGAGCACTTGAGTTCATGCTCACGGAAACAATGTAGAATTTTTCATGAAAGTTTCTCTGTAAATAATTATACCCTTGTATATATCCTTTTTAATATAAAAATAGTGTGCCAAGCTTTGGTTTTAGTATGATAAGATTGCTTGCTTACTATGTGCAGAAAAATAGAAACTTTGGCTGTAGTGCATGAATTTACATTTTTTACTGGAAAGACAAATGGGTATGAAACTTTTTGCACATTACTTCTGTACAAATATTTCAAATTTTCAATTTTATTTCATAATTTTTGGAGTTACAGAAGTTTACTGAACTTCCAGATTACTACAGACTGTCCTGTTCTTGACAGATTCTGTTTTTCGTGTATTGTTTGCTTATTTTGATGCATCTATGGCTAGTATGTAAGGGTATGAACCATAGAGAAGTTGGAATACAGTAGGTTTAACACCAATAAAAATAAATAAATTGTTAATTACAGTACCTTAAAGTGGTAGTTTGCTTTATTACACTAACGGATCTCACAAGTTTTTTTTTAAGTTTTTGTGAATGAAGTGTTTGAAGAACGAGGAGTTATTGATGTGAGAAGAATAAAGAGAGACAAGAGTTCAAGCTTGGGGATGCCCAAGGCACCCCAAGTAAATATTTTAAAGGATACTCAAGCATCTAAGCTTGGGGATGCCCCGGTTGGCATCCCATCTTTCTTCCTCAACAAATATCGGTATACCTCGGTTTTTGCTTTGTTCACACGATTCATGTCCTTTGTGTTTTTATTTTTCTTCAAGAATCATGATATATGAGAGAGCTCTTCATTCATTTATACTTCATTAGCTTCACTTATATCTTTTAAGTATGATCTTAGATAATTGCTCTTTGTGCTTCACTTATATCGTTTGAGTATGGTTTTATAGAATGCTTCGTGCGCTTCACTTATATATTTTGAGCTTGGATATTGGCTAGTCTATATTAATTATAGAATGCTCCAGGAACTTCACTTATATCTTTTGGAGTATGAATAGTACTATAATTTAAAGTGGGTTTGGAAGAGTGTCAACTTTAGGAATTAGTGATCCCACTATCTTGGAGGGTGTTGAATCA
>NW_021215636.1:0-950 GCF_002162155.2 Triticum dicoccoides | reverse complement strand
CCCTCCCCAATATAAATACCCAAGCACCCCCCCCCTCTAAACACATCAAACCAACACCTCTCCTCTCCTCTCCGCCGCCCCACGCCGCGCCGCCGCACCACCCAAGCCGCGCCTCACCCCGCGCCTCTCACCCGCGCCGCCGCCCTTGTGCATCGCCGCCGCGCCCAACGCCGCCCAACCCCGCGCCCTAGTGCCGCCATCGCCTCCATGCGTCACCGCGCTGCCGCCGCCCTGCGTCAACGCCGCCATCGCCGCCGTTCGCCGGAGGTACCGCGCCGCGTCTCTTCTTTCCCTCGGTTCGGTTTTTCTTATAAACCGTTCCGATTCTTTTCTTCTCTACCGATTCGTTTTCTTTCCGATTTTTCGCTAAACCGTTCCGGTGTTCTAGATCGGTTTTTCGTTTCGATCTCTTTTCCGAAAACTCTAGATTGGTTTTCGTTCTTCTTTCGGACCGTTCGTCTCAACGAACGTGATCACCGATTATTTCCCGGTTAACGACGTCTGTTCGTATAACCGTTCTTCTTTTTTCTTCTCGTCGGATTTATTCCGCGATCGCGATCTCAGATCCGATCTTCGTTCTAGTTTATCTTCTCGCTCGTTTATCGGAATCAGGTGATTCAAGCGCCTGGAGTTTCATCTCGAAACCGCCGTTTCGTCTAATCAACTTGAACAAGCTTTTGCTACAGTAAAATTTTGACCTAGATTCAACTTGCTAGAACCGAGTTGTTTTCTTCCGCCGTTTGTTTTTCGTCGTTTGTTCGGCTCGTTCTTTCTTTGCAACCGGAGTTCTTAAGTTGAACTTTCTGGTTCGTTCTCTTGTTCGATTTTTCCCTGTGCATTAGATGAGTACTTATTGTGTGGTTACTATTGCTTGCCTACGATAGATTGACCGGAGTATGACGATTAGATCTATCAAGAGTTTTGAGTGCGAATCATCTTCATCAACATTG
>NW_021215635.1:0-1021 GCF_002162155.2 Triticum dicoccoides | reverse complement strand
ACTAGCCATGTCAGCCCGGGCTCCTTACCATATGGATGCTAGCGACACTATCATATACGTGTGCCAAAAGACGCAAACGGTCCCGGGCAAAGGTAAGGCGACACCCGTGGGAATACCGTGCGTGAGGCCGCAAAGTGATATGGGGTGTTACATGCTAGATCGATGTGGCATTGAGTCGGGGTCCTGACAGCGTTGGTATCAGAGCTTGACTGCCTGTAGGATTATCAAGCCAAACTGGTCGAAGTTGAGTCTAGAAATTCTTTAGTTATATAAGGGAGTTGATTGTGGGATGGAACGTAAGGCTCTTTTTACTCCTTATACCTTATGCCCTTCTGATCTGAGTCATCTTATCTTTCCTACGGGGATTAAGAACTAGGCTTTCTCTTCTTTCTATCAGGATCACGTGTTACTAATCCGTAGACTTATAAGATTGTTGGATTTAAGCTTGAGTTCAGTTTCTACTACTTCCGTATGTTAATTGTTGATCTTGAAACCTTGATATCGTGCTTCTGAGTGGTTATGCCACCATTTTGTGAATGTCTCAAATCTTTTCTGAGCATTTACAACCGTTATGCTGTCCGAGTCATCCCAGGTTTCTAAATAGTTTGAAGCAATTTGCAAATTCTTTCCTCCCGTTTCGATGTTCCTTTGGGCCAGATTAACCACACTAATCGGTGAGTTGAGGTACTTTATTGCCTTGACATATATGTTGGAGCTGGTATTATGACCCTAGGTGTCTTAGGGGATCATCTAGTAATTTAGCCATGATTTGTGTCCCAGTGTGATGATTCTGGCCTTTACCCTCGAAAGCATCCCGTGATGCTACTTAGTAGTAGGTATTCTATTTCTGGGTTTTGAACCCGAGATTCACTCTACCTACTTCATGTTGATAGTAATTGCTAGTGCCTTTAGGATATTAGTAACCTTTGCGATAGTCCTTGAAGTCCGTGGTATCTTCTTCTTCCAAATACCATGAACTACTTATGGCAGAAGTTCCTCGTTGAACTGAAATATCACAACA
>NW_021215634.1:0-930 GCF_002162155.2 Triticum dicoccoides | reverse complement strand
TATGTTCATCGAAATTATGGGAAGCAAATATATTTTTTATGTCGAACTCCCATTCGATATATAAAGCAGGTTTAAAACGGCCATTAAATGGTGGTATAGATACATTAACCTGATCATGTGCATTTGGATGTTTGTGCACCTCTCGTGACGGTTGTGGTATTTGCAAAGGTGGTGGCACGTCTCCCGCGATCGACAAAGCCCATGAATTGACTCTGGATCCTGTCATGATTAGTAGAACAAGAAACAAAACCCAAAAATAATGTTCCTATAACTACTAGGATGTGGTGGTAGAACGCTCACAGTAAAGCAAATATCAATGTCTTACAAGTTCTTACCATGCAGCAGGCGGTGATCGGCAACCAGCGGTGTCAAGTAACTCCGAATATTGAGTAAAGCGATTGCCAGGGGAGCATACGTATTGATAGAGGCAAAGGTGTCCCGTCTTTCGATGAGATGGTGGATTTCGCTTTGGTGGAAGTCGACTTTGACGATCCGACTACGAACGTGTGAGGACGTCGCGCCTTAGCAATCGCTAAACCAACTTTGAGAGGTTATTGACCACGCCGGAGCACGATCAACCTGACCACGAGGGTCTGTTTCCTGCGAGCAAACGAAGAACAAGCAAGAAACTAAGATTGCAATCTGGATATTGCGAATATAAGATGAAAGCTTTATTGATCAAGGTGGGGTTCTGTGACGCCTTTGTCTGGTCGTTGAACACAAACGAAGTACGCGAAGTTGCAGCTATGGCGAACTTTTAATCTAAACAAAACCCAAAGTCTAAACGATGCCCTAAGGGCTGTATATATGGAGGAAGAGGGGGGGAATTTCGTGGCCCTTGGTGGAGGGGTCCGAAATCAACCCTATCTCTTGTTTCCCCACACATACGGACTCTAAAAATAGCCTATACTTATGTATTTCGAAATTACA
>NW_021215633.1:0-2089 GCF_002162155.2 Triticum dicoccoides | reverse complement strand
CACTCATTAAACTCATCATCTTTTTCGATAGAAGCCAGTACCAATCTGTATACCCAGAACCAGCACCCATAGCTTCTGGAAACATGGTGTGTTTTCATTGTGGCTTGGACGTTCCTCATCGTCTGTGATATTTGTGCAATGGTCCAGATGGAGCAATCTTAGTTGGACACAATGAACGAAGGGAGGAGATGCAAAGCTGAAGGTGCAATGAGACAGATGTAACACACGCAGCTTGCTGCTTCGTGAATGTTGGAAGATGCCAACTGGCAGTATTGATGTTCTATTTGTTGGTGGTTCATGTGCAGAAAGGAAGAATCATGTCACCTGGGGAGGCAGCACACGAGTGTTATCCTTAGGGCATCTCCAGCCGTTTGCCCCCCCAGGAGGCGTTTTTTTCGCCTCCTGGGGGGCTGCCGGCGAGAACTTTGGCCTGGGGGGCCAAAATTTTCCACTCGTTGCCTTCCCACGAGCAGTGTTGGACTCCTCACAAACGGAGCGGCATTTCGTCGAGCACCTTGACCGTGGCGGCGTCGACGACCTCCAGCCAGCGGAGGAGCATGCCCCTGAACTTGCTCCCGCCACCGTCAGCCCCCCGCTTGCCCACGCCGCCGTTCTTCACGAGGCTCGTGGCCGAGCACTCCTCCCCCTCGCTGCTCGACCCAGTCGTCGCCGCGGCCGCAGCGACAAACTCGCAGCCGAGGCACCCGTCCACGCCGCACCTGGCGCACGCAGCAGCCGCAGGCGCCGGAGCAGGAGCGGGAGCAAAGGGCGGCGTCGACAGCTCCGGGCACAGGGCGGGGCCCGCGGTGTCCCCGGACACGACGGAGATGAGAGCACGGAGGAAGAAGGAGTTCTCCTGCTCGGAGTTGGGCAGCTGGAACCCGCTGCCGCCGCACTCCAGCCTTGGCACCATGGCGATGTGGAGTCCTGCGGTGGCGGGAGGCGGCGAGCAGGGAGGGAGGCAGGCGCAGGGCGGCAAGCGGCGAAGGAGGCGTGTCGACGGCACGCAACAGCCAGGGCGAGGCGTGCGGCGAGCAGTAGCGGTAGGCGGTGGGCTCGAACTGGCTGACCACCGGCGTGCACCGCCTCTCACCGGCGCCCGGCCTCTTCTTGTTCTTCTTCCGCGGCGTCATAGAGCACTGGGCCAGAGCCTCCTCCGCCTCCAGCAAGTCGCGCTCCGTGGCGGTCCTCGGCAGCACGGCCGCAGGCGACGCCTCCTGCTCCGTGACGCCCTCTGCGCACGCCTTGGGCGCCTTGCGCTGCTGCATCGCCGACGCGCGGCCGGTGTGCCTTGCGCTGCTGCATCGCCGACGCTTGGAGGAGGTGCTGCGGGAGACGGCCAGCGCCCACCCCGTCCTCGCCCGTCCCGGCCACGCACGGCGAGCTCCAGCCTCCGAGCCTAGAAGTCGCCGAGGAGAGAGGGAGTGTGGGCTGGAGAGGAGAGAGAGGGAGTGTGGCTCGCACGTGGGTGGGCCTGGAGAAGATAAAGGCAGTTGGAGACACTGACTGGTGGACCATTTGCATGCAAAAGTGAGTGCCGGCGTCCCCAGCTGCCCCCCGGGTTGTTGGGATTCGCCTGATATCGCCGGCCGTGTTTTTGGATAAATCCGGCGCAAAACAAGCCTTTGGGGGTGTGGCTGGGAGCATTTTTTACTGCCGGCGGCCAAAAAGCGGTCTGGGGGGGGGGCGTCCTGGGGGCTCTAGTGGAGATGCCCTTAAGGAGTTGTTTGTGGGTGGTGAAATTCCAACGGTTAACAAGTAAATCATCTGACACCTGTAGCAAATGAGCTGCGGCCTCATCATATTTTAACTTCGAATCCAGACTCATGTTTCTCTGAAGAGAATTACCAATCTCCCATGCTGATGCATTGTCTTGGCCCTGTATAATACCATCGCAGATCCAATAGTTTGGTGCATGGGTCTTCAAGTCCGTAGCAACGAGTGTCCTGTATATGAAGCACCCCATTACTATCTTGTGGCTCATGTCATTGGGCTGAACAATCCCTGAACACTTGGTAACCTCCAAAGCCTCTTCAAGCACTAAATCTGCAGGGCCACGATAATTATATAAGATAACATTTGTCTGACT
>NW_021215632.1:0-1097 GCF_002162155.2 Triticum dicoccoides | reverse complement strand
CTTCCCGCCCATGTCCTTTCCCGAGTCCGTCAGAGGCTGGCAGTCGACTTGGTTCTACTGTCAGGTCCAGTCGACGCCAGGGCAGTCGAGTGGACTCCCTCCGTTTACCATGGACCGAGTGAACAAGCCCTCCCCTCTGAAGCTGATTCCGGAGGAGAAAGCCGACGTGAAGATGTTGATGGAGCGCGTGGTGCAGTTGGTCCGGGAGGGGGTGACGGGCATGGATCTTCTGGAGGTCTTCCTCAGGCGTCGCATCCAACCCCTTCAATTCCGGAGCCACTGCATGTGGTTGTACTGTGGGCCCGAAGACGAGACTAGAGTCCATCCAGAAGAAGTCGACGATGCCACTTTGGAAAGATGGATGGTAGCCGTTACCGGAAACAGGGACAACCCGCGCGGAGCCAGAAGGATTCCTCCACTCGACCACAACAGCGACCCAAACAAGGTACACTTGCTCTGCTTTCCATTGTGTTCTTGTCGTATTCATTTCTGCTAACCCTGCCGACTGGTCGACTGATCCTTGTTTGGGCATCTGCTAGGCTTTCACCGAGCTGTACTCGATGCCCAATGGGGCACAAGCTTCGACTGAAGAAGGCGAGGCGAGCGGGGGCGAGGCGAGCGGGGGCGAGAGCCAGGAAGAGGAGGAGTGGGACTCGGATGCTGCAGGGGATGATGACGACGATGATGATGATGAAGGTGACGAAGATGACATCGAGGACGAAGAAGAAGAGGAGGAGGAGGCCGTTCCACCGCGCTCAGAAAGGCGGTCGAAGCTTGTCCACGACCCTTCGACCGAACGTGGTAAGGGGGTTGCGACCGCCACTCAGTCGACCAAGCGCCCTCGGACCACCTCTCCGGCGCCGACTGAAAAGGCGCCGAAGCAGCTCAGGGCGGCCTCATCGAAGCCGACCAAGCTCCTGCCGAAGATGAAGGTGTCTATCCCCACCATATCAGGGTAATTGTGTTGCTCATATTTTCTTATTCTGTGCGAACTTTATTTCTGGTCGACGCTGAAGTTAGTCGACTGATCCTTTGGAGTTGCAGTGCTGCTACTTCTGAGACCTCGGCCCGGGCCGATGACCACGAGATGGAGGATG
>NW_021215631.1:0-1095 GCF_002162155.2 Triticum dicoccoides | reverse complement strand
GCCCGGATGGGCCGCGGGGGCCCGGTTCGGGCTCTGCGGGCCTCGGCGGCGGCGGGTCAGCGGTGATGACGTGGCACAGCGCGATTCGTCGGTGGCGGCGGCGCGGATGCGTCCGACCCGGACGAACGCGTCCGGCGGCGCGAGGAGAGGGAGAGACTAGGGTTTGATCTAAAAATTTCGGGGGAGATGCCTTTTTATAGGTAAAGGGAGCTAGGAGGCTCCAAACTGAGCACGGTTTTTGGCCACGCGATCGTGATCGAACGACCTAGATGATGGAGGGGGTTTAGGTGGGTTTTGGGCCACTTTAGAGAGGTGTTGGGCTGCAACACACACGAGGCCTTCTTGGTTCCTCGGTTAACCATTGGAGTATCAAACGAAGTCCAAATGGCACGAAACTTGACAGGCGGTCTATCGGTAGTAAACCAAGGCCGCTTGGCAAGTCTCGGTCCAATCCGAGAACTTTTAACACCCACACACGAAAAAAGGTAAAAGGGGACAGCGGAGGACATAGGAGCGCCGGAATGCAAAACGGACAACGGAGAAAATACTCGGATGCATGAGACGAACACGTATGCAAATGCGATGCACATGATGGCATGATATGAGATGCATGACAAAGACAAAAGCAACAAGAAGACAAAAACCCGACAACAAGGAAATATCATAACTTAGTTGTGACGTCCGGATACTTAAGCTACAGTAAACCTCTGTTAATGATGCCACGTCACCACAATTACTGTTGCTAATCTCGCGTTAGTTCGAAACTGATTCAAATTCAAATTTTGAATTTAAGTCAAACAATAAAAGTTTTCAAACATTAAAATAAAAATCTTCGGTTTGTACTAAATATTACATAGATAATTATGGTGCAGAGGACACAGTTTTATAAAATGCATAAATATTTTAACTTGAATTAAAACATAAGAGAAAATAAATAAAAGAAAGAAAATACAAAAGAGAAAAACAAACAAAAAAAGGAAAAGAAACCCCCGGGGCTCCGGCCCAGCAGGCCACCGGCCCAACTGGGCCACGACCTACCAGGCCGGCCCAGCTCCCCCCTGGCCCAACCGGCCACACCTTATCCCCTCACCCCCC
>NW_021215630.1:0-1343 GCF_002162155.2 Triticum dicoccoides | reverse complement strand
CTCTCTCTCTCACACGGCCGAACACCACCGTCGCCGCCGTTCGCCATAGCCATCGTCTCCGACCACCCCTCGCTCCCCCGACCAGCTCAGGAGCTCCGCCTCGACTCCCTCTTCCTCCTCACCGCTCCACAGCTCCCCGGAAGCCCTGCATCGCCGTCACGTCGCCGTTCCCCTCTTCGGCTCCGATCATCGTCGCCGTCGAATTCGTCGTCTCCGGCGCGTCCCCGAGCCCGCTCCGACGCCCACTGCAACCGCGGTGAGCTACGCCACCGTTTCCCCCTCTCCTTCCCCTCGTTCCCTCACCGTAGCCACCTCCCCACCACGGCCGAACCTTCGCCGTCGCCGAGCTCGCCGTCGACGCAGCTCCGGTGACCATTTGGTCACCCCGGCGAGTCCAACAAGTTCGCAAGACCCCGTAGAGCATTCCTAGCGCCTCGCTTTGCTCGACTTCGAGCTCCAGCACCGATCCCGTGCACGACCGAACCCCGGCGGCCGCAGCCGAGCTCGCCGCCGTCGACTCCGGCCACCCCGACCCCAACGGGCTCCGCCAAGAGCTGCGGGTTGGCCTCAGCTCCACTCCGGTGGTCTCCGCGGCCCCTCTGGTGGCCGAAATGACCAAAACCACTTCCGCCGCCGCGTCGGGCTCGCCGGCGACTAGACGCCGGCAGCCGACTTTGACCTTGACCACGGGTGGGCCCTGGTTGACTCCCCTGAGTCAATGACAGGTGGGGCCCAGCCCTGTTAATTAAACAGGATTAGTTTTAATTAAGTTCTAATTAAAATAATCACCCTGACATGCGGGACCCACTGTCAGGTTTGACCCAGACCTGTCCCGTTGACCTGCTGACGTCACACTAACGTCAGGCTGACGCAGTAATTGATTTTCTGGATTTAAATTAAATCAGGAAATTCCAGAATATTGTTTAAACTTTAAAAATTCATAACTTTTATTCTGTAACTCCAAATTGGACAAATTATATATGAAAAATGATCAAAAAAATCCAATCTATCCATCTGTACCATTTTCATGCATGATCAAACAAGTTAACTTGATGTTTAAAGCAGAATAAGGAAAAGCACTTAAAGAGGCCATATTTGAGTTTGAAATTTGAATCTTTGATTCAAATTTGTTCAAACCCTTCTGGTTTTAGTTGCATTAGCCCAACACACTCATATTGCCATGTTTCATGCATGCATCATATTGTTGCACATTGTTTGGTGATGCTTGTGTATCGGTGTCCTTTGCGACAGGGTCTGTCTCCGAGGAGTACCGTGATTACCCTAACGAAGAATCTTATCCGAGCATCGAACCATCAGGCAAGCAACCAACCATTTGATCATAT
>NW_021215629.1:0-1100 GCF_002162155.2 Triticum dicoccoides | reverse complement strand
TTGCATTATGATTGTGCTTTCAGATGGCCACTCGCGACCCCAATCAAGTGGTTCGCCTGACTCGATGCCTAGATGTACCCGGCCATACTGCCAAGTTGGTCAGGGTAATGACTGAGGCTGGATACCGCTGGTATCCTGAGTACACGGTCGAAGAGCAATTCCGAGACTTTAATCAAAGCCAGTATCTCTGCACTGTCAGGATATTTCCATCTTATCCTGGATCCACCGAGCCTCTTCACTGCTCCTATGGACTCGGGGTTACTATTGAGATGGCTGTGCAGGACGCCGCCTACTCTATGATGACCATTATGCGAGTCAGATCTGGTATATTTCGGGACTCTGATTTCCGGTATATGCCAGGATCACTTTCGGGAGCACAAGGGTATCTCCAGGCTATTTATGCTGACCCCACTCAGGAGGATTCACGGACTCGCACCACTGCTGAGATGCTCGAGGATAAGGACCGTGAAAATCGGGCCTTGAGGTTAGAGCTCTTCAATACCCGTGCTGACCACTGGGCCACTTTGACTCAGTTCGCACCGGCGGTGCAAGCTGGATTCTCAGATATGCGCGATCTCTATCCTGTGAGATCTGCTCTGCCAGACGTGATGGTTTGGCGTGATGTAGGAGGCATCACCCCACCTCGCGGTCCCCACAGGCCACCGTCTGTTGGTCCAAGGCCTCATCCTAGCCCCTATGGTCCACAAGCTCCGCGAGATCGTCTGTTTCCGGATGATCATGTTGAGCTTCCAGGCTATGGAGGTGACTTTTACGAGGACTACTACGGATCGGTCTGAGTTAGTGGTAGTATCACTAGTTCGCACTAGCTGTGTCGTCTATCGTCCCGCGTGACTCGTGGGATATGACCTAGTTTGTACTCTTTCCGGAGGTGTAGAAAAATAATGTATAGGAGCTTGGAATGCCTCCGATGAGATGTAATCCTTTTCTCACCGTAATAGTACTTTGTTTGGTCTTGTACTAAACCCTGTATGGTGTGTATGACGATGGAATAAAAGAAGCAGTTTCTGTTTTTACCATGTCATACGGATGATCATCTTGCATTTCGAGTTATTCCTTACATTCTGTATCCTATGTCGGAA
>NW_021215628.1:0-1091 GCF_002162155.2 Triticum dicoccoides | reverse complement strand
TAACTACGTGATAGTTCAGTTAAACGGTTTAGAGTTGAGGCACCAAAGACGTTTTTGAAACATCGCGAAACATATGAGATGTTTTGAGGGCTGAAATTGGGATTTCAGGCTCGTGCCCATGTCAAGAGGTATAAGACCTCCGATGACTTTCTTAACCTGCAAACTAAGGAGAAAAGCTCAATTGTTGAGCTTGTGCTCAGATTGTCTGAGTACAACAATCATTTGAATCGAGTGGGAGTTGATCTTCCAGATAAGACAGTGATGGTTCTCCAAAGTCATTGCCACCAAGCTGTTAGAGCTTCGTGATGAACTATAACATATCAGGGATAGATATGATGATCCTTGAGGTATTCGCGATGTTTGACACCGCGAAAGTAGAAATCAAGAAGGAGCATCAATTGTTGATGGTTGGTGAAACCACTAGTTTCAAGAAGGGCAAGGGCAAGAAGAGATACTTCATGAAACGGCAAATCAGCTGCTGCTCTAGTGAAGAAACCCAAGGTAAAACCCAAACCCGAGACTAAGTGCTTCTGTAATAAGGGGAACAACCACTAGAGCAGAATTACCCTAGATACTTGGTATATAAGAAGGCTGGCAAGGTCGATAGAAGTATATTGGATATACATTGTGTTAATGTGTACTTTGCTAGTACTCCTAGTAGCACCAGGGTATTAGATACCGGTTCGGCTGCTAAGTGTTAGTAACTCGAAACAAAAGGCTACGGAATAAACGGAGACTAGCTAAAGGTGAGCTGACGATATGTGTTGGAAGTTTTTCCAAGCTTGATATGATCAAGCATCGCACGCTCCCTCTACCAAAGAGATTGGTGTTAAACCTAAATAATTGTTATTTGGTGTTTGCGTTGAGCATAGACATGATTGGATTACGTCTATCGCAATACGGTTATTCATTTAAGGAGAATAATGGTTACTCTGTTTATTTGAATAATACCTTCAATGGTCTTACACCTAAAATGAATGGTTTATTAAATCTCGATCGTAGTGATACACATGTTCATGCCAAAAGATAGTAATGATAGTACCACCTACTTGTGGCACTGCCATGTAAGTCATATCGGTATAAAACGCATG
>NW_021215627.1:0-1012 GCF_002162155.2 Triticum dicoccoides | reverse complement strand
CACATATTCGGCCGATTCTAGTCCGTTTTGTGCACTATCACTCAGCATTTTGGGGACCTAGAGCAATTTCCACGATCGATGAACCCCGGGGTTCGTTTATGTGTCCGTCGTCAACACTGATAGTTTTGGCCAATTCTGACGGGTTTTGTGGACTATTACTCACCGTTTTGGGGTCCCGAAGCGATTTCCATAGTTGTTGAACCCCAAGGTGTCCTTACGTGTTGGTCATCAACACTCGCAGTTTTGGCCGATTCTGGCCCGTTTCATGGACTATTACTCACCGTTTTGGGGTCCCAAAGCGATTTCCATGGTTGTCGAATTCCAAGGTGCGCTTACATGTCGGTCATCAACAATCACAGTTTGGGCCGATTCTAGCCCGTTTCTTGGACTATTACTCTATTTTGGGGTCTTGGAGTCATTTCGATGATTGACGAACCCTTGGTGCGTTTACGTGTCGGTGATCAACACTCACATATTTGGCCGATTCTAGTCCGTTTTGTGCACTATCACTCAGCATTTTGGGGACCTAGAGCAATTTCCACGATCGATGAACCCCAGGGTTCGTTTATGTGTCCGTTGTCAACACTGAGAGTTTTGGCCAATTCTGACGGGTTTCGTGGACTATTACTCACCGTTTTGGGGTCCCAAAGCGATTTCCATGGTTGTCGAACTCCAAGGTGCGCTTACGTGTCGGTCATCAACAATCACAGTTTGGGCCGATTCTGGCCCGTTTCTTGGACTACTACTCTATTTTGGGGTCTCAGAGTCATTTCCATGATTGACGAACCCCAGGGTGTGTTTACGTGTCGGTCATCAACACTCACATATTTGGCCGAATCGTGTCCGTTTCGTGCACTATTACTCAATGTTTTGGAGACCCAGAGGGATTTCCACGATTGATGAACCCCGGGGTGCATTTATGTGTCTGTCGTCAACACTCACAGTTTTGGCCAATTCTGACATGTTTCGTGGACTATTACTCACGGTTTTGGGGTCCCGAAGTGATTTCCAT
>NW_021215626.1:0-1118 GCF_002162155.2 Triticum dicoccoides | reverse complement strand
GGAGGCAGGGGCACCTCTAAACACACAAGTTGACACAAGTTGATCCACGTGATCGATTCCTTAGCCGTGTGCGGTGCCCCCTGCCACCATATTCCTCGATAATACTGTAGCGGAGTTTAGGCGAAGCCCTGCTGCTGTAGTTCATCAAGATCGTCACCACGCCGTCGTGCTGACGAAACTCTTCCCCGACACTTTGCTGGATCGGAGTCCGGGGATCGTCATCGAGCTGAACGTGTGCTCGAACTCGGAGGTGCCGTAGTTTCGGTGCTTGATCGGTTGGATCGTGAAGACGTACGACTACTTCCTCTACGTCGTGTCATCGCTTCCGCAGTCGGTCTGCGTTGGGTACGTAGACAACACTCTCCTCTCGTTGCTATGCATCACATGATCCTGTGTGCGCGTAGGAAAATTTTTGAAATTACTACGAAACCCTACAGTGGCATCCGAGCCTGGTTATTAATGTTGATGTTATATGCACGAGTAGAACACAAGTGAGTTGTGGACGATACAAGTCATACTGCCTACCAGCATGTCATATTTTGGTTCGGTGGTATTGTTGGACGAGACGACCCAGACCAACCTTACGCGTACGCTTACGCGAGACCGGTTCCCTCGACGTGCTTTGCACAGAGATGGCTTGCGGGCGACTGTCTCTCCAAGTTTAGTTGAACCAAGTATGGCTACGCCCGGTCCTTGCGAAGGTTAAAACGGAGTCTATTTGACAAACTATCGTTGTGGTTTTGATGCGTAGGTGAGATTGGTTCTTACTTAAGCCCGTAGCAGCCACGTAAAACATGCAACAACAAAGTAGAGGACGTCTAACTTGTTTTTGCAGGGCATGTTGTGATGTGATATGGTCAAGGCATGATGCTGAATTTTATTGTATGAGATGATCATGTTTTGTAACCAAGTTATCGGCAACTGGCAGGAGCCATATGGTTGTCGCTTTATTGTATGCAATGCAATCGCGATGTAATGCTTAACTTTATTACTAAACGGTAGTGATAGTCGTGAAAGCATAAGATTGGCGAGACGACAACGATGCTACGATGGAGATCAAGGTGTCGCGCCGGTGACGATGGTGATCATGACGGTGCTTCGGAGATGGAGATCACAAG
>NW_021215625.1:0-1364 GCF_002162155.2 Triticum dicoccoides | reverse complement strand
AATTCAACCCATTTAGCATGTCTACGATTCAGTTTAGCTTGACTTTTAATATGTTTCAAAGATTCATGATCAGAATGTATAACAAACTCTTTGGGCCATAAATAATGTTGCCATGTTTCTAAAGTCCGAACAAGAGCATATAATTCTTTATCATAAGTAGAATAATTCAGACTAGGCCCACTCAATTTTTCAGAAAAGTATGCAACAGGTTTGCCATCTTGTAATAACACACCTCCTAATCCAATTCCACTAGCATCACATTCAAGCTCAAAAGTCTTATTAAAATCAGGAAGTTGGAGTAAAGGAGCATGTGTCAACTTATCTTTCAATACCGTGAAGGCTTCTTCCTGTGCGGTACCCCAAACAAAAGGCACATCCTTCTTTGTAAGCTCGTTGAGAGGTGCAGCAATGGTGCTGAAATCTCTCACAAAACGCCTATAGAATCCAGCGAGGCTGATGAGGACATCAATACAATTGCTACACCCACAGCCCCTGCTGCTATACATACTGGACCAATTACTAGAGCTCGTGCACGCCAACTAAATTACCAGGTACTTTCGTTTCTTGGTAATGATTCTAATGTTCACGAGAACATGATGCTGCCTAAATTGGATACATTTGTTTTGCTTACAAATGAAGGGCCTAGCTTGGAGAAGGATGAACATTGGAGCAAGAACAAGCATGGAGATGATGGCATGCGCAAGGAGAACAAGAACGGAGTTACAAGTGATGATTTCAGGACTTTGAAGCCACCATAATGGGTGCATGAAGCCTTGGACGAAATATACAAGACGCCACTTCATAAATTTCGTCCCGAGGCTATTTTAGGTGCTGCGTCACCTTATTATTGGGCCAGGCCCATGTAATTTCGAAATACATAAGTATAGGCTATTTTTAGAGTCCGTATGTGTGGGGAAACAAGAGATAGGGTTGATTTCGGACCCCTCCACCAAGGGCCACGAAATTCTCCCCCTCTTCCTCCATATATACAGCCCTTAGGGCATCGTTTAGACTTTGGGATTTGTTTAGTTAAAAGTTAGCCAACGCAACTTCGTGTACTTCGTTTGTGTCCAACGACCAGACCAAGACCGCTTTCGGATCCCCACCTTTATCAATACTTCATACATATTTGCAATATTCAGATTGCTTTTATCATATTCTTGCTCGTTCTTCGATTGCTTGCAGGAATAGACCTTCGTGGTCAGGTTGATCGTGCACCGGCGTGGTCAATAACCTCTCGGAGTTGGTTTAGCGATTGCTAAGGCGCAACGTCGTGCACGTTTGTAGTCGGATCGTCAAAGTCATCTTCACCAAATCGATAGTTATCATCTCATCGAAAGATCGGGACACCCTCGCCTCTATCA
>NW_021215624.1:0-990 GCF_002162155.2 Triticum dicoccoides | reverse complement strand
GACGTCAGCACGATGTCAGTGGTCAACGCGGCTGTCCAGGTCAAATCTGACGTGTGGGACCCACACGTCAGTGACAGGGGGGTTAACAGGGGTTAATTTAATTTAATTAAAAGGTTAGGGGGGGTCGGGCCCACTGGTCAGCGTCAGGGGGGGGGGGTTAGTGCGGTTGACCGGTCAATCCCGCCGGCGTTTAGCCGCCGGCGAGGCCGAGCGCGGCGGAGGGGCTCGGGATCGCCGTTCCGGCGACCATTCGGGCGGCGGAGACCACCCACGCGAAGCCCGCACTCACGCGCATCCAGTGGAACACGCGGAAGGCTGCGGGGGCGGCGGAGCTCGCCGGAGCAGAGCTCAGGGCGGCGGCCGGAGTTCGGCAACTTGCGGCCGCGGCGTTGTGGTGCACGGCAGTGGAGACGGAGGGTTCCTACGGGCTCCTGGCGTCACCAGGAACACGGGGACGCGCGCGGAAGGGACCGGCTTGGGCTCGTGCCACCGTGGCGCCATGGCCGGCGGCGAGGGGCCTACGGGCGCGGTGGCGAGCTAGCTAGACGGGGCAAACAGACACGGGGAGGAGGGGGTTCGGTGCGGGGGCTCACCGCGGAACTAGCGAGCGCGAGGGCGAGGTCGGGGATGCCCGGTAGCTCCCGAATCGCCGGCGATGGTCCACGGCGGCCGGAGTCGAATTTGGCGACGGCGACGGCTCCACGGGGCACTCCGGCTTGCGTGGCTCGGCGAGGAGGTAGCTGGCGACGAGGCGGAGCTCCTGGGGACGACGGGGAGGCGAGGGGGAGGCGGTGGCTATGGCAACGGCGAGCGATGGCGGCGGCTGCGCTCGGGTGCGCTCGGGGAAGAGAGAACCAGAGAGGAGGGAGAGCGAGAGGGAGGGGAAAAAGGACCGGGGCGGCTGCGTGGCGACGTGCGGTCCATCCAGAGCGGCGAGGGGAGGACAGGCAGGCAGGGAGGGAGGAGGCGTGGCGCGGTGGCGCGCGCGCG
>NW_021215623.1:0-1222 GCF_002162155.2 Triticum dicoccoides | reverse complement strand
GACGACCAGAAGACGATCCACGCGGCGCAACGGCGACCAGGGCGATGCAGAGAGGCTGGGTGGTGCGTGGCGAGCTCGGGCGCGCCATGCTCACCTCCCTGCCTGCTCTGGCGAGGGGAAGCAGCTGGCTGGCACGGGCCAGCACAGTGCTGGGCCGGCTGGGCTGGGCCGCACAGGTAAGTCTTCCCCTTTCTTTATTTTCTGTTTTCTGATTTTATTTAATATAACTGCAACTTTGTTGAATTAAATAAAATACCTAGGCAACTCCAAAAATCACCAAACTACTCCTGGTCCATAGTTGGATTATTTCCAACATGAAACATTTTAGTTTGGAGATATTTGAGCATTTAAATATTTTATATAATTTTAAATGCCCAAATTCAAATAGTTATGATTTAATTCAAAACCCTAGGATGGCCTAGGAAAATGTGCACCACTTTTGGCAGAGGTTCTGAACCAAGGCAAAAATGATGGGCATTTTAGAAGGGCATTTCAGGTTCATTGAAAAATTATTTTAGTAAACCCTAGTTGGTTTCAGAGGGGACTGGGGGTCCTGTCATCCCCATTTCAAGTTTCTGATGAATGAGTAAACATGATGCAACACTCTAATGCATAACTAGCTAGGGTGTGACAACTCACCCCCACTCAAAAGAATCTCGTCCCGAGATTTGGGTTCCTCCGGGAAGAAGGCGGGATATTCAAGTCGAAGACGATCCTCCCTTTCCCAGGTTGCTTCATCTTCAGAATGGTGCGACCATTGAACTTTGAGAAACTTGATATTATGACGTCGCGTGGTACGTTCGGCTTGATCGAGGATACGAATGGGGTACTCTCGATAGGTAAGATTATCTTGGAGATCAAGCGTTTCGTGGTCCACTTCACGGATAGGATCCGAGAAGCAACGCCTGAGTTGAGAAATGTGGAAGACATCGTGAACTCTGGAGAGGTGCGGAGGTAGTTCCAATTGGTAGGCAACTTCTCCTCGTTTGGCAAGAATGCGAAAAGGTCCAATGTAACGAGGAGCCAATTTGCCTTTGATACCGAAACGATGGGTTCCCTTCAGAGGGGTGACCCGAAGATAAGCCTTCTCGTCAACCTCGAAAGTCATAGCCTTATGTTTTCGGTCATATTGACTCTTTTGACGAGATTGGGCTGTTTTCAACTTTTCACGAACGATACGAACTTGTTCTTCTGCTTCCTGAATCATATCCGGGCCAAAGAA
>NW_021215622.1:0-1325 GCF_002162155.2 Triticum dicoccoides | reverse complement strand
CATCCATGACCCAGCATCGAACGTGTCGGTCATCAGCGAGTGAATCCAGGCTGTAGCACTGGGCTAGCAGGACTCCGGTGAACCGGGCTGTAGCGGGCTAACAGGACTCCGGTATTCATCGCGTGACATTTCCCCGAAGGGACAGACACAGGAACGAAGAAGGACACATGCCGGCCAGCCTAAGTGTTCCGGAGCAGTAGCAAGCTACCATGGCTCGGTGGAAACACTAGGAGACATTTCCCGGTAAGAGAGGCTACTAAAGATAAACAACTAGATGGTCAGATCCCACACATACCAAGCATTTCAATAGCATACACACAATATGCTCGATATGTGCAGATACAACATGGCATCACAACATGACTCTACGACTCAAGTAATTTATTCAATAGGCTCCGAGGAGCGAGACATTACAAACATGGGTCTCATGACCCGACAGTCAGAGCATACAAGTCAAAGCACAAGCGGAAGCTATCATGTCTGAGTACAGACATCTATAAATGAAAAAGGCTGAGAAGCCTGACTATCTATCAGATCCTGCCGAGGGCACAAGATCGTAGCTGAGGTATCAAGCTAAACGTCGAAGCCCACGCGAAACTACTAGTGAGACCGAAGTCTCTCTGCAAAACATAAGATATGCAAACGTGAGTACAAATGTACCCAGCAAGACTTACATCAGATCTAACTACATATGCATCATTATCAACAAAGGGGATGGTGGGGTTTAACTGCAGCAAGCCAGCTTTGACTCGGTGGCTATCCTGAAGTACGACTGCAAGTAACTCTTTTGAGGTGGCGCACACGAGTCCACATATTCACCATATCAATACACCACTATGGATCCGCCCCCGTCTCCCCACGAGAATGCCATCCATAGCACTCACGCTTATCTTGCGTATTTTAGAGTATCCACTTTCACTTGTCTATGAACTGATATAAGCAACCCAGAAGTCCTTTTCCGCGGACACGGCTATTCGAATAGATTAGGTTAACCCTGCAGGGGTGTACTTCTTCACACACGCTCTCACCACTTACCGCCGTTTACACGACATGTACTCGGCAACCTTCAAGCGGAAGCCCAACGTGGGTGTCGGCCACGGCCTGCCTAAACACTCGAGTCTCTAGTCCAGGTTTATCGCCTATTCGGGTTCCATCCATGAGGAGATCCGGCCGGAGTTTCGCTCACAGCCCCAAACGATGTGAACAGGGTTCCCGAGACACCAAACGGGCGCCCGGTACACCGTGCCACGTGCCTACCGCATCACAGCCCACCCCTACGGTCAGCGCTGCTCACGGCCTCCAGCATACTACAAACACCAGAAACT
>NW_021215621.1:0-3840 GCF_002162155.2 Triticum dicoccoides | reverse complement strand
GAACCAGCATAGGCAGTATCGAGCAGGTTGTGATTATCAAGAGAAAGCCGAGCACAAAAATTCTGGATAATCATTTCCCGAGAGAGCTCATGATTGGGGCATGAATATAACATTGACTTAAGCCTCCCCCAAGATTGAGCGATGCTTTCTCCTTCGCGAGGCCAAAAATTATATATGTAATTACAATCACGATGAACAAGATGCATAGGATAGAACTTCTGGTGAAATTCCAACTTCAATAACTTATAATTCCAAGATCTCGTATCATCACATAGCCTATACCATATGAATGCATCTCCCTTCAAAGATAAAGGGAAGACCTTCCTTTTGACAACATCATCGGGAATACCTGCAAGCTTAAATAATCCACAAACTTCATCCACAAAGATAAGGTGTAAATCGGGATGCAATGTTCCATCTCCTACAAATGGATTAGCTAGCAGTTTCTCTATCTACCCGAAGGGATATCAAATTAAATATTTTCATAAAGTTTAGTAGGTTGAGGAGAAACTCTTTGCTCTTCTAGTTGGGGTCAAGATACCCCAAACAAGCCCCTCAAAGGATTAGTTTCCATAGTGATAAGTAACAGAAAATTTCAGCACACTATCTAAATGTTTCCTTACCAAGTTCCACTCACCAAAAGCACTACACTCCTGGGCAACGGTGCCAGAAAAGAGTCTTGATGACCCAAAAGTGTAGGGGATCAATCATAGTCCTTTCCATAAGTAAGAGTGTCGAACCCAACGAGGAGCAGAAGGAAATGATAAGCGGTTTTCAGTAAGGTTTTCTCTGCAAGCACTGAATTTGTAGGTGATAGATAGTTTTGTGATAAGATAAATAGTAACGAGTAACAAGTAAATAAAGTAAATAGAGTGCAGCAAGGTGGCCCAATCCTTTATGTTGCAAAGGATAAGCCTGGACAATTTCTAATAATGAGAAAGGAGCTCCCGAGGACACATGGGAATTATCGTCAAGCTAGTTTTCATCACGTTCATATGATTTGCGTTTGGTACTTTGATAATTTGATATGTGGGTGGACCGATACTTGGATACTGCCCTTACTTGGACAAGCATCCCACTTATGATTAACCCCTATTGCAAGCGTCCGCAACTACAAAAAAAGTATTAAGGTAAACCTAACCACAACATTAAACATATGGATCCATATCAGCCTCTAACAAAGCAACACATAAACTAGGGTTTAAGCTTCTGTCACTTCAGCAACCCATCATCTACTTATTACTTCCCCATGCCTCCCTCTAGGCCCAAATAATGGTGAAGTGTCATGTAATCGACGTTCACATAACACCACTAGAGGAAAAGACAACATACATCTCATCACAATATCGAACGAATACCAAATTCACATGACTACTCACTACAAGAAATATGTCAACTTGTGACTACCACTATTGGTCACTGAAAGGTCGTAGTTTTTCATTTGCGACCTTTTTGTGACCAAAAACATAAGGTCAAAAGCTGGCGGTCGCAAACTGAAATTAGTGACCTTCTTTGCGATATGTAAAAGGTCGTTGGTTCCACGACCAAATTTTTGGTCACAAGCAACCTCCCCAGACCATGTAGGCATCCAGCATGGCAAGCTGATGTGGCACAACAATCAGCCCGGTCAGATTTAGTGTTTTACATGGGTCGAGCCCAACAATTCAGCCCATTTATATATTTTTCGCTGCTAATTTTGGTGAACTACATAGGCCAAGCCCTACAATTCGGCCTTTTTATTTTTGGGGCCATGGCCTTTTTGTACCAGTAGTTTTAGTTTTCTTTTTTTATAAAATGGGTCCATTAGTCAAACAGGTCCCACTTGTCAGGTTCTGATAAATGGGTCCCAGCTATTAGGCTCAGATTCTTCATATTTCAGTTTGACATCATATTTGAATTTCATAGTAAGAAAATAACCAGTATTTAAATAGGCAAGCAGAAAACACACATAGTTATTCTAATAACAATAGCCAGATTCACTATAAGCTCTACAAATGACACGTAATACAAGCTCTAACATATACAATGCTTTACAAGCTCTACAAATGCAAAGCTCTACAGTACTTTAGAAGCTCTCCAAGTAATGTTACAAGCTTTATAAGTGTTCTCTTCTTCAGCATGGAGCTCCTTCAACAGCGATCAAATGTCGGACTCACGGACAGACATAGTCAGGACTGGGCTGACAGAAATACAACATGCCTTCCACAGTCGCCCTGTTACATGAATCGCCTGAGAAGAATCAGAAAAACTGGAGCCAATATAATATGAACATTCCATTAAAAAAAAGTAGTAAAGGAGTAAAGGACAATTCTTTATATAATGATACACAGATTTCAGCTAGTACCAAGCTTTTTTAGCCGAGCTAGTTAAAATGAGATATTCATACAAGACAATAGAGACTATATGAATATGCATGGCACAAGTGCAGGTCCTGGTTACTGGCTACACATGTAACACTAATAAATGGATAGAACAATAATGGGAACAACTCCAGATTACACACAAAGCTCTATCCATAGTGCCAACTATGGATAAAATCATGCACACTCCCAACAGAACTCAGTCACACAGTATAATTCTAACTATAATATAACCAAGAACTAAAGATTGTCACACAGTATAATTATGACTATAATATAACTAGAGAACTAAAGATTCTACGTACTTAGAACTCAACTAATAAGTGAGAATGATCTGATTGTATGGAAGCAATCTTTTTTTATTTGTTTATATTACAAAAACAGACATATCTTCCTTTATATGAAGAAGTCTTTTTCCTTCTTTAGTTAGTAGTAATCGTTCCATGCAAATCAACCGTGTGTGTGCGCTTGATCATGGTCTGGAGATTACATGCATAGAGGAACATAATCCAAAACAAAATAGTATCAAACAGCGGTGGGTGCTCAACCTATTTGCCATACACAAGCAACACTTAAATCATAGCATGTGCATATACTTGTGTCACATCAGAGGGTTCAGAATGTACTCAACATAATCTAATAAAAAGTATTGGGAGGAGAGGGAGAGGGAGGTGGAGATGGACGTGCTACCTGTTGCTGCGATGGTACCTCTTGGTGGTCGTGCTTGAGCTCCTCCTGAAGCTGCTCACTAACCTGCAAGACAAACAAGACCATGGGTGAGATGCAGCACAGGCACATACATTAAGTGAAGTGAAGATAAGGAGAACAACCTGGAAGAAGAGAGGTGCTCTATCCTCCGTCCGTGCCCGTCCTCCTCCTCCGTGCCGATGTCAAACAACCTCTCGTCGTCGCTTGCGAGCACCATGCGCCTTGGTTGGCCATGATGCCCTTGTCCTCTGCTGCACGGATGAAAACCAAAGAATCGGTACAGCTACACTGGCACATAATACAGACATGGTAATCTGATGGTTGAACAGTGAATGACTTTGGCAAAAATCAGCGGCTAGATGAGTTGCTTAATTTTCGAATTGAAGCTAATCTCTCAGCTAACCGAATTGCTGACTGCTACTATGGATGAAAGATTGCAGCAAGAGAGCAAGCAAGCAACTTAGCACAAACAGATGCAACCTAACTAGTCTCATGGCAAGTACTTAGTACCAAGCAGCAACAACAACCAAGCACGGCACAGGGTGCAAAAACATAATGGTGCAGAGGACATGCAAGGAGAAAATATGTGGAGAGAGGCCAATCAAATGCCACACCATCCCGAACCACACACAACACATCTATGTGTAGCTTGTATCTCATATGTGAGTCCTTAATTTCTACTAATTACTACACTGAACTTAATTTCTACATCATGTTGTTGTACAAATTAATACAACAAATTTCCATGAAGTGTACTGTCAGCAAAGAACAC
>NW_021215620.1:0-1018 GCF_002162155.2 Triticum dicoccoides | reverse complement strand
TGACAAAGTGTGCAAGCTCCAACGTTCCATTTATGGACTGGTGCAAGCATCTCGGAGTTGGAATAAACGTTTTGATAGTGTGATCAAAGCATATGGTTTTATACAGACTTTTGGAGAAGCCTGTATTTACAAGAAAGTGAGTGGGAGCTCTGTAGCATTTCTAGTTTTATATGTTGATGACATATTATTAATTGGAAATGATATAGAATTTCTGGATAGCATAAAGGGATACTTGAATAAAAGTTTTTCTATGAAAGACCTCGGTGAAGCTGCTTACATATTGGGCATCAAGATCTATAGAGATAGATCAAGACGCTTAATAGGACTTTCACAAAGTACATACCTTGACAAAATTTTGAAAAAGTTCAAAAATGGATCAGGCAAAGAAAGGATTCTTGCCTGTGCTACAAGGTGTAAAGTTGAGTCAAACTCAATGCCCGACCACAACAGAAGATAGAGAGAAAATGAAAGATGTTCCCTATGCTTCAGCCATAGGCTCTATCATGTATGCAATGCTGTGTACCAGACCTGACGTATGCTTAGCAATAAGCTTGGCAGGTAGGTACCTAAGTAATCCAGGAGTGGATCACTGGACAGCGGTCAAGAACATCCTGAAATACCTGAAAAGGACTAAGGATATGTTTCTCGTATATGGAGGTGACAAAGAGCTAGTCGTAAATGGTTACGTCGATGCAAGCTTTGACACTGATCCAGACGATTCTAAATCGCAGACCGGATACGTGTTTTTATTAAACGGTGGAGCTGTAAGTTGGTGCAGTTCTAAACAAAGCGTCGTGGCGGGATCTACATGTGAAGCGGAGTACATAGCTGCTTCTGAAGCAGCAAATGAAGGAGTCTGGATGAAGGAGTTCATTTCCGATCTAGGTGTCATACCTAGTGCATCGGGACCAATGAAGATCTTCTGTGACAATACTGGTGCAATTGCCTTGGCAAAGGAATCCAGATTTCACAAGAGGACCAAGCACATCAAGAGACGCTTCAATTCCATTCGGGATCA
>NW_021215619.1:0-1110 GCF_002162155.2 Triticum dicoccoides | reverse complement strand
TGACAGCACATACAGTTTTTCACATTTGTAGATTGCACATACAGTTTTCACATAGAGCAATGTTCTTTTCATTTCACCTTCCATTTTTTTTTGCAATTCAACTCACTTCCTTTTCTTATAGTTACTGCTCCCAAATGAAATGACACTTTGACATGGCTGCAATTTTCAGTGTCTACTTATCTGCAATTTTTCTGTGTCTGCTTAGGAGAAATAGGTTTCAAACTTCAGCTTGTTTTGTATAAGGAGACTAAAAAACTATCTAAGGAGTTCTTCAAGTTCAAGTTACAGCCTGCATGACATTTTCCTACACAATGCTTGTTGTAAATAATTACTTAAAGTAAACACTTTTTTATCTTAGCTTACTTACAACAGAATTCCTATCTTTCTGGTTTTCCAATTCCTTTTGTTTCATTTTCAACATTGCTCTATTTGTAATTAATAGCACTGTTCAAGAAATCTGTATATGCTTACAGCAGCACTGCTAATGATACTAGCCCATGTGCTTGTGCAAATTGACCTGGTTGGAATTCATACAGCAACAGTAATAGTTAACTAAACTTCTTTTGCATGCATTTATCACTCCAGAAAACTTTCAGTAACAAGTGAGAAGCATCTGCATTTTCTTAGTGAACTTTTGAGTGCATTTATCACTTGTTGGAGTATGCTACAACTTCTGCAAATCACGAACTCCTTTAGTTTACATCTCAGTTTTAGCAAACACTACAGTTTCAGTGAAGGAGTCATAACTGAATAACAGGCACTATAGTTTCTCTACAGTATTGGAACACTGAACATTTTCAGTTAACTTTAGCAAGAACACTGAAGAACACTGAACCCACTAGCATGCCTAAGCAAAAAGCTTCATCACCTACTTCTCAGATACGAGGGAGTGGTACATTTTATTCAGGCTGCCATAGGGGGAAGGAGGGCAAGGGGGGAGAGGTGAGGAATCACCTGTGGGATAATGGCAGGCTGCCGTAGGAGGACGCCGGTGTCGAGGAGGCAGCGGGCGGTGGCGCGTCGAGGAGGCGGCGCGTCGAGGAGGAGGAGGCGCGTCGAGGAGGTGGCGCGTCGAGGAGGAAGAGACGCGTCGAGGAGGTGGCGCGTCGA
>NW_021215618.1:0-965 GCF_002162155.2 Triticum dicoccoides | reverse complement strand
CTCCTTTATATACGGAGGCAGGGGCACCTCTAAACACACAAGTTGACACAAGTTGATCCACGTGATCGATTCCTTAGCCGTGTGCGGTGCCCCCTGCCACCATATTCCTCGATAATACTGTAGCGGAGTTTAGGCGAAGCCCTGCTGCTGTAGTTCATCAAGATCGTCACCACGCCGTCGTGCTGACGAAACTCTTCCCCGACACTTTTCTGGATCGGAGTCCGGGGATCGTCATCGAGCTGAACGTGTGCTCGAACTCGGAGGTGCCGTAGTTTCGGTGCTTGATCGGTTGGATCGTGAAGACGTACGACTACTTCCTCTACGTCGTGTCATTGCTTCCGCAGTCGGTCTGCGTTGGGTACGTAGACAACACTCTCCTCTCGTTGCTATGCATCACATGATCCTGTGTGCGCGTAGGAATTTTTTTGAAATTACTACGAAACCCTACAGTGGCATCCGAGCCTAGGTTAATGATGTTGATGTTATATGCACGAGTGGAACACAAGTGAGTTGTGGACGATACAAGTCATACTGCCTACCAGCATGTCATATTTTGGTTCAGCGGTATTGTTGGACGAGACGACCCGGACCAACCTTACGCGTACGCTTACGCGAGACCGGTTCCCTCGACGTGCTTTGCACAGAGATGGCTTGCGGGCGACTGCCTCTCCAACTTTAGTTGAACCAAGTATGGCTACGCCCGGTCCTTGCGAAGGTTAAAACGGAGTCTATTTGACAAACTATCGTTGTGGTTTTGATGCGTAGGTGAGATTGGTTCTTACTTAAGCCCGTAGCAGCCACGTAAAACATGCAACAACAAAGTAGAGGACGTCTAACTTGTTTTTGCAGGGCATGTTGTGATGTGATATGGTCAAGGCATGATGCTGAATTTTATTGTATGAGATGATCATGTTTTGTAACCAAGTTATCGGCAACTGGCAGGAGCCATATGGTTGTCGCTTTAT
>NW_021215617.1:0-824 GCF_002162155.2 Triticum dicoccoides | reverse complement strand
TTTTGCGGGGTTAATTTATGTGTTTCATATATTGTGTTAGCTAGTTATAATTAATAGAGAGAAGTGTCCTCTCTTATGTCCGTGCTTGGTCGACGCTACGTACTATACATACATATATAGAGAGGACTAGACACGCTAGCTAGCTAGTAAGCAAATGAAGGAAACAGAAGATCGTCATGAACATATATGCATATATACAGAGAGAAGTGATATCGACCACCTCTCCTTCTCTGAGAGATTGGTCGAACAACAAGTTCTCGTATATCTATCTGACACTACCGGCTACATATATACAATAATTATCTCTTACAAATATAATCATACGAACTCAGGGTCCACATAGAATTCTCCGTCTTCAGGGATCACGTGGTCAAGAAAGAATGCCGCCAATTCCTCTTGAATTGCTCGCATGCGAGCTGGTGCTAGGAGTTCATCCCGCTTCCGAAACATCTAATTTGAAGAAGGGGGTCAATACATATATATATATAAATGAATGAAACTCAACACAAATGATGGTAATAAAATAAAATTGTGAATGTTGTTATTTACGTACTTCATATTGTTCGTTAGAGTACCCGCCCCGCTCACAGGTCGTGTGGCAGATGGACTCGCAGATGTAGTATCCACAGAAATCATTCCCTTGTTCCTGCCACAACCACTTTACAAGAAATAGAGGTCAATCAAACTGATAAGCAAGAATGCTAAATGGTATTGATGAAACTAGCGCTTGAATCACTAGGAGATGCGCGGAACATGCTACTATAGTACTTACTTTCGGGTGTCTAAATTCCAGCTCCTTCGGCAGTCCCGGAACTGTTTTGGTG
>NW_021215616.1:0-905 GCF_002162155.2 Triticum dicoccoides | reverse complement strand
GGAGATGAATGGAAAACAGCATTTAAAACTAAGTTTGGATTATATGAGTGGTTAGTCATGCCTTTTGGGTTAACTAATGCGCCTAGTACTTTCATGAGACTAATGAACGAAGTTTTACGTGCTTTCATTGGACGATTTGTGGTAGTCTATTTTGATGATATACTGATTTATAGCAGATCTTTGGAAGAACATTTGGAACATTTACGTGCTGTTTTTATTGCTCTACGTGATGCACGTTTGTTTGGTAACCTTGGGAAGTGCACCTTTTGCACCGACCGAGTATCTTTTCTTGGCTATGTTGTTACTCCACAGGGAATTGAAGTTGACAAAGCCAAGATTGAAGCTATTGATAGTTGGCCGCAGCCCAAAACTGTCACACAAGTGAGGAGTTTTCTTGGCCTCGCTGGATTCTATAGGCGTTTTGTGAGAGATTCAAGCACCATTGTTGCACCTGTCAACGAGCTTACAAAGAAGGATGTGCCTTTTGTTTGGGGTACCGCACAGGAAGAAGCCTTCACGGTATTGAAAGATAAGTTGACACATGCTGCTTTACTCCAACTTCCTGATTTTAATAAGACTTTTGAGCTTGAATGTGATGCTAGTGGAATTGGATTAGGAGGTGTGTTATTACAAGATGGCAAACCTGTTGCATACTTTTCTGAAAAATTGAGTGGGCCTAGTCTGAATTATTCTACTTATGATAAAGAATTATATGCTCTTGTTCGGACTTTAGAAACATGGCAACATTATTTATGGCCCAAAGAATTTGTTATACATTCTGATCATGAATCTTTGAAACATATTAAAAGTCAAGCTAAACTGAATCGTAGACATGCTAAATGGGTTGAATTCATTGAGACTTTCCCTTATGTCATTAAACACAAGAAGGGAAAAGAAAATGTTAT
>NW_021215615.1:0-1053 GCF_002162155.2 Triticum dicoccoides | reverse complement strand
GTCAATCATGGTAATCGCTCCGGGACCCCAAAACGGTGAGTAACAGTGCACAAAACGTACCAGAATCGGCCAAAACTGTGAGTGTTGATGACCGACACGTAAACGCACCCCGGTGTTCGTCGATCGTGGAAATCACTTCGGGACCCCAAAACTGAGTAATAGTCCAAGAAACGGGCCAGAATCGGCCCAATCTGCGAGTCTTGACGACCAGCACCTAAGCACATCTTGGGGTTCGACAAGCATGGAAATCGCTTGGGGACTGCAAAATGGTGAGTTATAGTCCATGAAAGAGCCCTGAATCGGTAAAACCTAGGGTTATTGATCAACTATACATAAATGCACCACGGGGTTCATCAATCATGGAAATCGCTTAGGGACCCGAAATCAGTGAGTAATAGTCCATGAAACGGGCCAAAATCGGCCAAAACTGCAAATGTTGATGACCGACACATAAACACACCGGTGTTCGTCGGTCGTGGAAATCACTTCGTGACCCCAAAACTGAGTCATAGTCCAAGAAACGGGCCAGAATCGGCCGAAACTGCGATTGTTGATGACCGACACGTAAGCGCACCTTGGGGTTCGACATCCATGGAAATCGCTTTGGGACCCCAAAAATGTGAGTAATAGTCCATGAAACGGGCCAGAATGGACAAAAACCATGACTGTTGATGACCGACACTTAAATGCATCGCGGGGTTTGTTAATCGTGGAAATCACTCCAGGACCCCAAAACAGTCAGTAATAGTCCACGAAACGGGCCAGAATTAGCCAATACTATGAGAGTTGATGACCGACATGTAAGCGCACCCTGGGGTTCAACAACTATGGAAATCTCTTTGTGACCGCAAAACGGTGAGTAATAGTCCATGAAACGGGCCAGAATCGGCAAAAACTACGATTGTTGATGACTGACACGTAAGCGCACCTTGGGGTTCGACAACCATGGAAATCGTTTGCTACGCAAAAATGGTGAGTAATAGTCCAAGAAACGGCAAAAACCGTGAGTGTTGATGACTGCCACGTAAACGCACCACGGGGTTTGTTAATCGT
>NW_021215614.1:0-1441 GCF_002162155.2 Triticum dicoccoides | reverse complement strand
CTATCTAGTTGTTTATCTTTAGTAGCCTCTCTTACCGGGAAATGTCTCCTAGTGTTACCGCTGAGCCATGGTAGCTTGCTACTGCTCTGGAACACTTAGGCTGGCCGGCATGTGTCCTTCTTCGTTCCTGTGTATGTCCCTTCGGGGAAATGTCACGCTTTGAGTACCGGAGTCCTGTTAGCCCGCTACAGCCCGGTTTACCGGAGTCCTGCTAGCCCAGTGCTACAGCCCGGACCCACTTGCTGATGACCGACACGTTCGAAGCTGGGTCATGGATGCCTGTCCCTGTAAGTCTGTGCCACTTTGGGTTTACGACTAGTCATGTCAGCCCGGGCTCTTTGTCATATGGATGCTAGCGACACTATCATATACGTGAGCCAAAAGGCGCAAACGGTCCCGGGCAAAGGTAAGGCGACACCCGTGGGGATACCGTGCGTGAGGCCGCAAAGTGATATGAGGTGTTACCGGCTAGATCGATGTGACATCGAGTCGGGGTCCTGACAGTGTTGGTATCAGAGCTTGACTGCCTGTAGGATTACCAAGCCAAACTGGTCGAAGTTGAGTCTAGAAATTCTTTAGTTATATAAGGGAATTGATTGTGGGATGGAACGTAAGGCTCTTTTTTACTCCTTATACCTCATGGCCTTCTGATCTGAGTCATCATCTTCTCTTCTACGGGGATTAAGAACTAGGCTATCTCTTCTTTCTATTAGGATCACGTGTTACTAATCAGTGGACTTATAAGATTGTTGGATTTAAGCCTTGTTTCAGTTCCTAGTACTTCTGTATGTTAATTATTGATCTCGAAACCTTGATATTGTGCTTCTGAGTGGTTATGCCACCATTTTTGTGAATGTCTCAGGTCTTTTCTGAGCATTTACAGCCGTTATGCTGTCCGAGTCATTCCAGGTTTCTAAATAGTCTGATGCATTTGCAAAATCCTTTCCCTCTGGTTTCAATGTTCCTTTATGCCAGCTCAATCACACTAATTGTTGAGTTGAGGTATTCTATTGCCTTGGCATTTATGTTGGAATTATTATTATGACCTAGGTGTCTCAGGGGATCATCCAGTGGTCTAGCCATGATTTGTGTCCTAGTGTGATGATTCTGGCCTTTATTTTCAAAAGCATTCCGTGATGCTACTTAGTAGTAGGTATTCTATCCCTGGGTTTTGAACCCGAGATTCACCCTACTTGCTTCATGTTGATAGTTTTGCTCGTTCCTTTAGGTTATTAGTAACCTTTGCATTAGTCCTCGATGTTCGTGGTATTCCTTCTTCCAAATACTATGAACCGCTTATGGCAGATGTTCCTCGCTGATCGAAAGATCACAATCAGAGTGCTCTTGATGAGTTCTCCATTATGTGCTATGGTTCTGCCAGTTCTACTTTTCTGCATGGGTTATCCGGAAGAAATATGTTGAACTTCGTTCGACATGCTAA
>NW_021215613.1:0-2115 GCF_002162155.2 Triticum dicoccoides | reverse complement strand
TGCTTTCTAAACAAAGTTGGAGACTTATTACTCATCCAGATACACTGTGTGCGAAGGTACTTAGAGCTAAGTACTATCAAATGGCAACTTATTAAGTGCAAGGACAAAGAAGGGACCATCCTTCACATGGCAGAGCATTGTGGCTGGTTTACAAACTTTCAAGAGGGGTAATATTTGGAGAGTGGGTACAGGCTCTCAAATAAATATCTGGAATGACCCATGGATATCACAGAGCCCTACAAGAAAGGTTCTAACCAGAAGGGGCCAAGCTCTTGTTGAGAAAGTGGAAGATCTTATTGACCCAGCCACTCATTCATGGGATGAAGCTCTTATCAGAAGCATCTTTGTTTCAATAGACGCGGAAAGAATTCAGAAAATCCCATTGTCTGAACACTTGTCGGAAGACTTTGTAGCATGGCATGCCACAAAGTCGTTTTGCTTTTCAGTGAGATCTGCGTACTATATTGAATGGGAGCATCAATTTGGAGCAAGATTAGGCCGAGAGCAACCACAAACATCTAGAGATAATCCGGTTTGGGATGTCCCATGGAAGCTACATGTACCGAGTAAAGTCAAAAATTTTGTTTGGCGAGCACTACATGGAGTGGTTCCAGGGAAGTGCATATTGCATAATCGACATATTAAGGTCAGTCCCGAGTGCCCTTTGTGTCGAGAGGGTCCTGAAGATATCCGGCATTTACTATTCACTTGCGCACGAGCTCGCAAAGTCTGGAAGTCATTGGGTCTCATTGAAGTTGTGGATACAGCCCTAAAAAGTGATCAATCGGGATCTGTGGTGATGGAGGAAATCTTGCGACTCCCGCAAAGAAAATCACCGGTACTTGGACAGTTGGGTTTACAGGAAACGGTTGCCGTAGCTGCGTGGTATATTTGGTGGGAACGTCGGGAAGCCGTGAAGGGCGAGTCGACTAAGCAGGCCGCTAGTTCAGCCTTTTCTATTCAAGCGATCACAGTTAACCATGCTCCGAAGCAGAATATTCTGATCCTAGAAAAGACATGGAAAAAACCACAATCGGGGTCATACAAGTTGAATATTGATGCGTGTTTCTTCGATGATGGTGCAGGTGCAGTAGCGGCAATCTTGCGCAACTGTCGTGGAGAAGCGATCGCAGGAGCTTCTGAAACGTTTGATCATGCATACAATGCACAGGCTGCTGAAACACTAGCATTACGGAGAGGGCTCCAAATGATATCTGATATGGGATGTTCAACAGTTGAAGTGGAATCCGATTGTTTGGAACTGATGGATGCATGCAACGGAAAGATAGATATTCGAGGACCTAATTCCTCATTACTTGCAGATTGCTTTCACTTGGCTCATATGGTATTACATCAATCTCTTTCAATCACTGTCCCAGGGAAGCAAACAGGTTGGCACACTTTCTGGCTAGGACTTGTTTCGAGTCTAAGACTAGTTGTGTTTGCTTAGATGTTACTCCTAATTTCTTATTATCACTTGTACTTCATGATGTAACATTGCCACGTTATAAATAAAAGTGCCAGCAGGCTTTTCTTCAAAAAAAAACTCTCTTTTTATTTATGTACTACTCCCCCCGTTCCATAATATAAAACGTTTTTTGACACTAGCATCTTATATTATAAGATGGAGGGAGTATATAATACGTGAGTTCTGGTGGCGGTGGTTCACAGAATACACACACATTAATACATTATGCAAGTAGCTAGCAGCTGCATGCGCGCGGCGCATAGATACAAGGACTTTACGGGGTGTGGCTAATCATGGGGTGGGATACATTACCGTCTAATGTTCGTGTCTCATTCTTAATTATGTTATTTACGACCAACTGAATCTGATGGTGGAGGAGAGTCTACTCTTGCCAATCATCATATGGCATAAATATATCCAATTATATTTCACGTAGGCAAAGCTAGCTAGCAACCAGGTGGACCTAGCTAGCTAGCCTACCCTTGCATGACTTTTCATGGGTAGATTTTTTGTAGAGTTTTCTTCCAGCTTCCTGATTGCTTCCATACACCTTGTCGTTCGTTCTGGCTCTACACTTGCAAAAACACATGCTGTTCAGATGCTACTACTTCCTCACAAACAATCAGCAAAAGGAAAGTGATTTTTTT
>NW_021215612.1:0-1187 GCF_002162155.2 Triticum dicoccoides | reverse complement strand
AATCGCCAAACACTACGTCCAAAGCTATCTGGCCGAGTGACTCGGCCTTCTTCCCTGGTATAACTCCATGGAAGCTCATGTTACTAGTGCTCAGTCGGGACATCGGAATGCCCATACCTTTCAACGTGTCTGCATATAACAGATTCAGCCCACTTCCACCGTCCATCAGCACCTTTGTCAGTCGAGTGCCTTCGACAACTGGATCGACCACCAAAGCTTGCCTCCCAGGGGTGGCAATATGAGTCGGGTGATCAGATTGGTCGAATGTGATGGGTGTTTGAGACCACTTCAGATAATTTGCCTTTGCTGGGGCAACCATGTTAACCTCTCGGTTAATCACTTTCAGTCGACTTCTGCTTTCCACATCTGCGAAGATCATCAGAGTGGAGTTGATATGCGGATATCCTCCCTCACTGTCCTCTTTGTCTTCGGCCTTGTCCAGCTCCTTCTCCTTGTCCTTGGACTGTTTGCCCTGAAACTGCTGGATCAGGAGTCGACATTGGCGAGTGGTGTGCTTTGGGAAATGATATTCCCCTCTTCATCTTTCTTCGTGTGAATATGACACGGCATATCCATCACGTCGTTCCCTTCTTTATCCTTCACCTTCTTGGGGTTCCAGGATCCTTTTGGTTTCCCCTTAGACTTTCCTTGAGTCACGGCCAGAGCCTCTCCAGGAGCTGCCGGTTCAGCCTTCCGCTTCTGTTTCCGACTGGTGTTTCCTTTTTCCGACTGACTCGGCTTGTGCTTGCTGCTTCGGAGTCGGTCTTCTTCTTCGCCGTTGGCGTACTTGGTAGCAATCTCCATCATCCGACTCAAGGTCATGTCACCAGTTCGACCAAATTTCAAACTCAGTTCTCTGTTCTTGACACCATCTTTGAAGGCGCATACTGCCTGATGGTCAGAGACATTTTCCACAGTGTGGTGCAAAGTGATCCACCTCTGAATATACTCTCTGAGAGTCTCATTGGTTTTCTGCACGCAGACTTGCAACTCTGTCAATCCCGCTGGTCGCTTGCAAGTCCCTTCGAACGTTCTGACGAACACTCGGGACAGATCTTCCCAAGTGTAAATGCTGCTAGGAGGCAATTGAGTCAACCATGCCCTGGCAGAACCTTCCAACATGAGGGGCAAATGCTTCATGGCCACCTCGTCGTTCCCACCACCGATCTGAACTGCCACTCGGTAGT
>NW_021215611.1:0-1649 GCF_002162155.2 Triticum dicoccoides | reverse complement strand
GCGTAAACCAGGTTTTAGAAGACATGCTGAGAGCATGTGTCCTCACATATGGAACCAGTTGGGAAGAAAGCCTGCCATACGCCGAGTTCGCGTACAACAATAGCTACTAGGCCAGCCTACAAATGGCACCATTTGAGGCTTTATACGGACGAAGATGTCGTACCCCGTTAAATTGGTCAGAGACCGGAGACAGCCACATCTTCGGACCAGACATGCTCAGAGAAGCCGAGGAAAAAGTCAAGCTAATCAGAGACCGACTTAAGACCGCTCAAAGTCGACAGAAGAGTTATTATGATCAGAAACATCGTAGGGTCAGCTTCGAACCCGGTGAGTTCGTATACTTGAGAGTATCCCCTATGAGAGGACTGCAACGGTTTAAGATTAAAGGAAAATTAGCACCAAGATTCATTGGACCATTCTGCATAGTGGCACGAAGAGGCACTGTAGCCTACCAGCTAGACTTACTCGAGGAATTATCCGATGTCCACGACGTGTTCCATGTCTCGCAATTGAGGAAGTGCGTAAGCAACCCAGAGAAACAAGTATCCCATGAAAACATTGACGTGCAGCTAGACCTCACTTATCGGGAACGTCCCGTAAGAATATTAGAGGAGTCTAAAAGGAGGACCCGACAGAAGACCATCAAGTTTTTCAAAGTCCAATGGAGCAATCACACCGACAGTGAAGCAACTTGGGAAAGAGAGGATTTTCTTCGGACAGAGCATCCACACTTATTTAAGGATCAGCTGAAATCTCGGGGACGAGATTTTTCCTAAGGGGGTAGGTGTTGTGACACTCCAAAATTTTAATTTGGTTTTCATCAAAAACTTTGTTGGATTTTAAAAGAGGGCATTTAAAATTTCTTTTCCAGAAATCCTTCCTCTCAAAAACTTCCTTTGCTTTGGCAAGGATTTTTTTTTTCAAACTTTGGTGTCTGATCTTTTGAAACTTCTTCTCTGTTGGTTCCCTCTCAAATTATTTTGGGAGTTTAATCTTTTCTTCTAAAAAGAAACTATGAAAATTTGGGATTTTCATATCTTGGAAACCCCCATGACTTTGTATTTTGCCCATGTGGTAAAACCCCTCCAAAACCTCCCCTCCTCCTTGTAATCAACCTAAGTTCTCTGTCCCAACTAATCCAAGCAAGTTTTGGATTTTATTCTAATTATTTTTCCTCTCAAATCAATTCTGTAAATTATTTTGAGCCTTAGTGATTTTCAAAGCAAGTACCACTTTGCCTTTGAGTTTTTATCCCAAACCAACTCTCCTGGATAGTCCTTTGTACCCACAACCCAGAACCATCTTGATCCACTCCTCCTCTTTTCAAATTTTTCAAAATTCAGTCTCTGCAAGTTTGGACCAGATTTGCCAAATTTGATGAAATTCATATCTACACTCCTCCAAAAATTCCACCAAAAATCATGCAGCCTACTGGAGCAATGAGAAGCCACTCCACCAAAAATCAGCTCAAGGAAAAATCACCAGAGGCCAAATTCATTCTGTCGAACACCTTGCATGCACTGTTGCTGTTCAAAATTCAGAAAGATTCAGAGTTCAGTGTCGATCTTCGACAGAGGTTCAGTCACATGCCCACAGTGCCCTTGGCACGTTCCTCGCCGCCTTTTCCTCCTGTCTGGAGCATCCCGCAC
>NW_021215610.1:0-751 GCF_002162155.2 Triticum dicoccoides | reverse complement strand
GAGTTGTCACATCCCTAGCTGCTGGTAGTGCTCTAGGCTAGCTTCATGTTTGCATCATGTTTAAATTTTTGCCTAAAATTGAAATGGGGATGTTCAAACCCTAGCATTAAATCAACTCAACTAGGGTGAATTAAAATCTTTTCAATAAACCCAAAAGGTTCCTAAGAAAAGTTCATGATTTCTGGTTAAGGTGGAAACCTCTGCCAAAAATGATGATTATATTCTTAGGTCATTTTTGGATTTTTGAATTAAATCATATTGTATTTGACTTTGGGCATTTAAATACTATAAATAATTTAAATGCTCAAATAAATGTTGGAAATTGATAGGGTCACTGAAATAATTCAGAAAGTACCCATAATTATTTCCAGGATTTTATAAAATGATTTGATATTTTAAAACAAATCAAAAACAAATTGCAGAAATAGACAAATATAAAACAGAATAGAAATAAAAAGAGTAGAAAGCCTACCTGGCGCTCACCTCGCAGCCTACCTGGCCCAGCTCCCCAGCCGGCCCAGCCCACCGCCGCCTCCCTTCCCTGTCGCCTTCCTCCGCTGCCAGGAGGACGGGCACGCGCCCGGCGCGCGCGGCCACGCGCCCCGGCCACCTCCTCCCTGCTTCGGCCACCTCCTGCTTCCTCTCGTCGCCCTGGACCTCGTCCGCGACGCCACGCACCCCCCCCCAGGCCTCTCACTCTCTCCCGAGCTCTTCCCCCTCCTCTGTTTCTCTCTCCCTCTCGTGCCGAGCG
>NW_021215609.1:0-1007 GCF_002162155.2 Triticum dicoccoides | reverse complement strand
CCTAGAGCATTACCAGAAGCTAGGGATGTGACAACTCACCCCCACTAAACAAGAATCTCGTCTCGAGATTCAAGCGTAGGGTAAGGTGAAGGGGAAACGCAACTAGTATAATCTTCACGATCCAGGGTGCACTTCAGTTGAACGTTGATTTGAACACCATCTTTGTCTTGTCGTCTTGCTCTGAGAAATCCTGTCAACATGACAGGGGGGGGGGGAAGAAGGAGACTCTAGAAGGGTCGATCTCCTCGAAGATCGAACAACTCAAGATTAACTTACGGAATGAGACATAGAACCATCTTTCGGGTTGAGACACGAGATACACATCAATAGGGGTGGAAGAAACGGATGACGAAGGTTCGCTAGGTAGACAACAATTTCATACCTAAGAAGGTGGTAAATGATTGTCAACGTAGCGAGGAGTTGAGTTGCCATGATACCATAACGATACACCTTGGGGAAGGTGACTCGTAGAGATATCCCCTTAAGTGGCAAAAAGAATTACTTTTGATTCAGAGATCATTGAAAATCTTTAAACCAGCCTAAGGCAATTCTCGAGCGATCGTTTGGAGGGGGTCGGTAGAATGGCATACTCGGACTTGAATGATGTGGATTACCTTGTTGAAGACAACGTAATGGATGAATTTGCTTATCACCGGAAATGGAAGAGACCCATGGTAGAATGGCACATTGGCGGTGCAAGCTAGGAACAAAATGCAAATGCTAGGAATGATTCTGGTAACTGGGGAAGAACCCAACAATAGGGAGTGAATTCACTGTTTGAAGAGGTCATAGCATTTCCGAGGAAGTTGAGAGCAAACCTAGTTAGTGTCGACGGTAACACCTAACGCTTGTGCGTGCTCTCAAGAACTTGAGCATTTCCACAATCATCAAGATTCTACCAATATCCGTGTCAAGGGTCCTGGCAACACAACTTGCTACCATGATGGCTAATGATGGATGATGCAGATGCAAAGGAAGATAACACCTTCTCAGATTTCACCTTAGCG
>NW_021215608.1:0-1217 GCF_002162155.2 Triticum dicoccoides | reverse complement strand
GATGACTACAAGCAATAGTGAAATTCCTTCAAGTTTCAGACAGGCGGTCAAGAAAGGAGCGGTGATGTTGAGTTCATGTAACTCTTATGTGTGACACCCAATATGTGAGTTGTTCACTTTCACGTAGGTCAGTGATCAGTGTGTGATTGCGTTGGACGGATACTCTGGAAGTTGGGAGCACAAACTAGAGTAACAAGGAAATTTATTTTGCTCGAGTGTTGACTGTGGTCAAAAAAAGGAGGGACTACAAGTTGCATGTGGAGTTATATGGAGTCTTTGGAGTAGCAGCGGTTCTCATGGGATAAGCTCAAGTCCAATGTATATGGAAGTTTGACGCATTGACGAATTCAAGGTGGTGGAGAATATTCGCCAAGGTGGAGTTTGTTGGAGTTGTGTCGAATATTTTGTACAAGGTAGGTTACAGTTGGACTTGTAGTTGTATTGTGTTTAGATAGGATATGAAGTCGTGTCCAAGTAGGACACTTGTATCCTAGGCCTCTCATATATAGCGGGGATAGACATACGATGTAACCTATGCCAACATAATAGCACATGAACGCAGGGAAAGCCAGCGGCATGTGCCGGCGTCTAGGGCGACCTGATGCGGTATTGTAGCGGTGTCATGGGGAGGAGGGCCCATAGTCAGGCCCCGGGGATGTAGCCATATCGGTGAATCTCGTTAACAAATCTCGGTGTCGTGCTTGTGTGATTGCTTGGTCCTCGGATGATCGACGGTATGCCTCGGATTTATTCTAACATGCTCTATAGTAAGACATGGTGATTTCTTTTAACGGAAATCGGAGAGAATGCTCTCTTTTGTAAAAAAAAAGAGTTCAGTCTACTAAGATTTAGTTAGCCCCTTATGATAAAGGTGTAGAAGAAGTACTCACTTCTCTGAGTTCAAATCTTGGACCAACAAGTAGTATGCAAATTTTGTGATATAAAATTATAACAACTGATAAGCACATTGAAATTAAGAAACTAATAACAATGAATAGTAATTGCTAGTTAAGGTTGTCCTAGTGAAACCTAATGCATACACAATATTTTTTTTATGTACATTGGACATGATCACCAAGATTATGCGTGAGAGAGAAAGGATACAAATACAGCAAAACTGCGTTGGATCAGTTGCAATACAAATTTCACATACGTCAGCTCTCAGGTAGATCCCTTACCCAACATGCGGCATATGGAAACCACTCCCTTATGTCGTT
>NW_021215607.1:0-959 GCF_002162155.2 Triticum dicoccoides | reverse complement strand
CGGCCCGAGACCACTGCACCAACCTCGCCCGAGCTCGCCGTCGCCGGAGATCCCCTTCAACGCTGTCGCCGCCTCAGCTCGTCCCCGACCTTGCCGGTGGCCTCTACGGGAGCGCTGTGAGCCTAGCTACTCCTACGACCCTCTCTCTCTCATTCCCGAGCCGTGTAGCCACCGCACGAGGATCACACGCCCGCACCGCCGCGGATCTCGTTGCCGACGTGCTTCCGGCCACACTCCGGCCACAAGATGGTGTCCATCTTACTCACCGAGTCCCGCAACACCTAGCTAGCCACTCCCCGAGCCTCACCGACCCCTCTAGCGCCAAGTTCATCTTCGGCCGAACCCCGGTGGCCGCCAAAGTCGTCGCCGGCGCCAACTCCGGCCACCCCGACCCCAACGGACTCCACCAAGAGCTGCGGCTTGCCCTCAGCTCCACTCCGGTGGTCTCCGCGGCCCATTTGGTGGCCGAAATGGCCAAAACCACTCCCGCCGCCTCGTCGGGCTCGCCGGCGGCTAAACGCCGGCGTCGCTGGCTTTGACTTTGACCACGGGTGGGCCCTGGTTGACTCCCCTGAGTCAATGACAGGTGGGGCCCAGCCCTGTTAATTAAACAGGATTAGTTTTAATTAAACTTTAATTAAAATAATCACCCTGACATGCGGGACCCACTGTCAGGTTTGACCCTGACGTGTTCCGTTGACCCGCTGACGTCACACTGACGTCAGGCTGACGCAATAATTGATTTTCTGGAATTATTCTAATATAGGAAATTCCAGAATATAATTTAAACTTCAAAAATTCATAACTTTTATTCTGTAACTCCAAATCAGACAAATTATATATGAAAAATGATCAGAAAAATCCAATCTATCCATCTGTACTATTTTCATGCATGACTAAGCAAGTTAACTTGATGTTTAATGCAGAACAAGGAAAACACTTTAAAAGGGCCATGTTTG
>NW_021215606.1:0-826 GCF_002162155.2 Triticum dicoccoides | reverse complement strand
GCACGCAATACGCATGGTTGACAAGCGCAGTGCGGACATTCTGTTTTTCCATCCAATGGGATGCACGCAACCCCGGAGCCACACCCCTAAGATAGACAGGGAGGCTATAGGGTGTGACGGACTCGCCTACGCATGCGGCTCCACGGAAAGCCGCATCGGCGCCTGCTCCGGCTCGTTCCAAGCTCGTCCTCGCAAGGGGATGGGGAGGGAGGGTCAGGACCCCCACTCCCGACACCCTACTCGGCCTCGCCCAAACGCATGCAGTGCGCATGGTTGATAGGCGCAGTGTAGACATTCTGTTTTTTCATCAAATGGGACGCACGCAACCCCGGAGCCACACCCGTAAGATAGACAGGGGGCGACGGGGTGTGACAGACTCGCCTACGCATGCGGCGCCGCGGCAAGCCGCGTCGTTGCCTGCTCCGGCTCGTGCCACGCTCGGCCTCGCACGGGGATGGGGAGGGGGGTCACGACCCCCCTCCCATACCCCTGCTCGGCCTTGCGCTAATGCATCCAGTGCGCTTGGTTGACAGGCATAGTTCGGACATTTTGTTTTTCCATCAAATGAGACGGACGCAACCCCGGAGCCACACCCCTAAGATAGACAGGGGGGCGACGGGGTGTGACGGACTCGCCTACGCATGCGGCGCCACGGCAAGCCGCGTCGCCGCCTGCTCCGGCTCGTTTCAGGCTCGGCCTCGCAGGGGGATCGGGAGGGAGGGTCAGGACCCCCACTCCCCACACCCTGCTCGGCCTCGCGCTAACGCACGCAGTGTGCTTGGTTGACAGGCGTAGTGCAGACATTCTGTTTTTCCATCAAATGGGA
>NW_021215605.1:0-817 GCF_002162155.2 Triticum dicoccoides | reverse complement strand
TAGCGAGGTGGTACTAAACTTTTGACGCGGGGCAGCACAAGGCCTTTGGTCCCGATTGGTACCACCAACCGGGACTAAAGGGGGCATTGGTTCCGGTTCGTGGCACCAACCGGGACCAATGCGCCTCACCCCTGGCCCATGATCATTAGTCCCGGTTTGTGCCACAAATCGGGACTAAAGGGTTGGTCCTCGTTGCGGTCAAAGTTTAGTCCCACCTCTCCAACCGAAGGGCGCCCACACCGGTTTATAAGCCTTTCCCTCTTTGCCTTGTTGAGCTCCTCTCAAAGTGAAAATAGATGCCCTTATACAGGAAATTTGACCTAAATTCAGAGTGAATTTCTCTGAAATTCATAGAAATTTACTTTGAATTTAGGTTGAATTTTCTCTATAAGCGCATCTATGCTCATTTTTTAGTAAAGTTAATCACAAACTTGTGATTCACACAAATTTCAAAGAATTCAAATTTTAACTATTCAAATTCGAAACTTAATGGCACTATCAAAAAGTTGATATTTTTTCTAAAACTAATGGCACTAACAGAAAGTTTACAATTTTTCTGACCTAAAAGAAAAAAAGAATTAAAAAATAAAGCAAAGAATGAAAGAAAATAAATAATGCAAAAAACAAAACAAAAATTGGAAAAAAATAATTTTTTAGTAAAGTCTATCACAAACTTGTGATTCACACAAATTTCAAAGAACTCAAATTTTAACTATTCAAATTTGAAAACTAATGGCACTAACAGTAAGTTTATAATTTTTTGAACCTAAAAGCAAAAAGAATTAAAAATAAACTTGAATAAAATAACTAAAAATAG
>NW_021215604.1:0-1155 GCF_002162155.2 Triticum dicoccoides | reverse complement strand
TCGGCTAAGGTAGCACTGGGAGAACCACTGCGATTGCGCCCCGGTTGAGCCGGGTTAACGCCTCAGTGGAGAAAGCTAAAACTGACTGGCATGATAAGGCGAGAGACTGGTCGCTGTTCGAGAGGTTCTTTCGGGTCCTTAAAGGCTCATGCCGCTTCGAGCGAAGTTCCGGATGATGTCCGACGAAGGCGTGGATAGCGCCCCGGATTCGGCCTTCCGAATACCAGGGGCTTCGCTGAAATTTAAAATTATAGAATTCTATGGCTAAGTGAGAGTGTTCAAGCATTATAAGTCCGGTCGCCTTGTTCGTCGTGTTGAGCGCCTCCCTAGATGGACCCAATAATGGGAACAAGAGTGCTCAAGTTTATCACCGAACACCCCAGCCTTTGTAGCCTGGGGGCTGAAGCCAACGACTTGCCATCTCTCAGATTTTACAAACGGCCGCACAGAAGGTAATATTTTAAATTCAACAAGCGTTGCTCATGGCGCATATAAACGAAGTTTTCAGCGCACAGGATAAATAGACAGCAAGTTCACTCAAAGATTACATTAAGGGGGCACTCATCTGCAATATCGCGGGCTCCCTTCAGGACAATTTTATAATATCGCTCCGGCGTGCGATGCTCCTTGCCCGGCGGCGGCGGATCCGTGAGAAGCTTCTCCGCATCCAGCTTGCCCCATTCCACCTTTATGCGGGCAAGGGCCCGACGAGCACCTTCAATGCAGGCGGAGCGCTTGATCACATCCAGCCTGGGGCATGCATCGACCAGCCGCCGCACTAGGCCAAAGTAGCTGCCAGGCATGGCCTGCCCAGGCCACAGCCGGACTGTGAGGCCCTTCATGGCCTCCTCAGCTACCTTGTGGAGCTCGACCAGCTGCTTCAGCTGGTCGCTTGGGAGCACCGGATGGCCGGCCTCAGCATACTGAGACCAGAAGACCTTCTCCGTTGAGCTCCCCTCCTCGCCACAATAAAACGCAGCGGCATCAGACACACTACGCGGCAGATCTGCAAATGCCCCTGGAGAGCTCCGAATTCGGGTAAGTATCCGGTAATTTACATTAACATGCTTGCTCTGCATGAAAAACGCCTTACCCGCCGCTATCTTCTTCATGTCCTCTACTTCCTCATGGGCCTTCTGGGCCTCGGCCTTGGCG
>NW_021215603.1:0-1565 GCF_002162155.2 Triticum dicoccoides | reverse complement strand
GGCAGCCCTCCTCCCACCGCCCTCGACCTCGCCGCCCCTAGCTACCTCTCCGTCGCCCCCACCCCCTGCCACTAGTTAGTATTAGATTTAGTAGTTGTAGATGTTAATTTAGGGTTCATAGCTAGTACTAGATGTTAATTTAGTTAGTACTAGATTTTTAGTAGTAGTAGATGTTAATTTAGGGTTCATAACTAGTTTAGTAAGTAAATTAATAAACTAGTTGAAGTAGTTGAATTAATAGAACTAATGTATTTTTAGTAAGATAATTAATATAACTAGTTGAACTACTTTATTTTTAGAAAGAACTAGTTTTTTCTATTTATAGTAAGTTTATATTTAGTAAGAACTAGTTGAATTAATAAAACTAGTTGAACATGTCATATTTGTTGTTATTTTTTAGTTTAAGCAATTATTCGGGATGTATTAGTGATAACTTATATGGTTTCAGGTGACCACCGTCGTCCCCGTCACCGACCCCCTCCGACATCCCCGCCGTCGTCCCCGTCACCGACCCCCTCCGACATCCCCGCTGTCGTCCCATTCACCGACCCCCTCCGACATCAAGGTGAGACCAGCCAAATATCCTTGTATATCTTGTGTTGTTGCTCAAATAGGATATGTGGTTGCCCAAGTGGTCCTTCATGTTCAGTTTACATCTCCGAGTGGCCTATGTTTTGCCAGAGTGTTGATTAATTTCTGTTCCGGTAAATTTCAAGCGCTCGATATGTCCTTTTTTAGCAAAGGTCATGCCGGATTTTTTCATGAATTCTGGCATGACTTGTGCTAGAATATGTACAAGTTTAATCTTTGAATTATGAACGTAGGAAATGTCGTACTCGGACGACAATAGTCTCCCGAGGGAGTGTAGCTGGTGCCACGACGATCGAGGTATGTGCGACAGGTTCGTTCGGCTGGACGAAGATCGGCGCTTCAACATTAAGCTCGAGGAGACCTTCGATTGTGAAATGGTACGCAACAACGACAAGTGTTTTTTTTCGTAATTAAGCATGACTTCAACTATTTCAACCTCTAATTTTCATATTTTACAATTCGACTAGCTTATCCCATGCCATGCAAGACGCTATGTCTTGGAGAAAATGGGTTTTGAAGACCATGAAAATTTCGAAACAAAGAAAATACACCTAAGGACCCATCATGATATGGATTTTGAAGTAAATCTGTGCAATGCTCAGAGCGTAACCCATTTTGGTTGCCAAAATTGGGAAGCACTTTGCAAAATGTATGGTTTTTATGAGGGTATGATTGTCACCATGGATCTTGGTGATCCTGACATCGAGCAAGACAATATGGACATTTGGGTCCTTGTTGATACGCTTCCGATTGTACCGCTATGTGAGTTTCTCAAACATAGTTATTAACTAATTTATATTGTTTATTTCAAAATAGTTGATAGCTTATTTCCATTGACAGCTTATTTTGATTCTTCAAAGACTGTGCGGAAGATGGTAGATAAAACCCACTACACCGATGGCACCGAGTTAACGTATAAGGAGAAAAATCATCTGATCGCATTTTGTACTCTTCTTGAGAATTACAATAACTAT
>NW_021215602.1:0-1708 GCF_002162155.2 Triticum dicoccoides | reverse complement strand
CCCGGAATCACAAAAATGAGCTCGATCCAGAAAAATAAAAGTGGCATGATTGAAAGATCTGAATTCAAATCCGTTTGAATTTAATTCAAATCCATTTGAATTTAATTCAAATGGTTTGAGTAAGATCAAGGTTTTGAATATGCCAAAAATGTTGGGAATTTTGGTGGAGCTCGGGAAGGTGGCGAAAGGATTTGTGGGAAAAATTTGAGGTCAAGAATATTGAGATAGAAAAGGCATGGAATTAAATTGCACGTGTGTTATGGATGATCCCAAACTAATGGAATATTTTTAATAGCTCCATAAATATTAGGAGGATATGTTATATAGAGAAATCACCATGTGAGTTCCCTCAATTTAAATATATCAAAGATCTATGCATTCTATTTAGTGAAGTTGGAAAAATTAATGGCATGATGACATGATGCAATGCACATGATGCAAAGATGAATGCAACAAACAAATAAATAACAGAGCTGACATGCAAAACATAGAAGACATCTGGAGCGCCAGTCTCGAGGCGTCACACTGACCGACCACCACGTGGCCGGGACAGAATGGCAACTCAAGCCGAACACCATCCCGCACCACCTCGCCGTAAAAAGTAGAGAAACAATAGTTCGGGGATACACATATAACCTACAACATGACCTGGAAAATAAAGCAGGTCAGACCAGATCAATCTATGGATCGCGGGGGCGTGCCCCGGCACGAGAAGACGACTATCAAGCCTGGCGCGACAAGCATAATCACGCCCAGGCCAAAAACTGCATACGGACTTCATCCGAACTGCGTCGTGACATGGCCTGGTACAGAGGCGCCGCACACCCCCTATGCTTCACCGATGAGGTAATGGAGCACCAGTTCCCAGAAGGGTTTAAACCCGTCAACATTGAATCATACGACGGCACAACAGATCCCGCAGTATGGATTGAAGATTTTCTTCTCCACATTCACATGGCTCGCGGGGACGATCTACACGCCATAAAATCCCTTCCCCTAAAACTTAAGGGGCCAGCTTGACACTGGTTAAATAGCCTCCTAGAAAACTCTATTGGAAGCTGGGAAGACTTGGAGGATGCCTTTAGAGACAACTTCCAAGGCACTTATACTCGGCCTCCGGATGCCGATGACCTCAGTCATATAGTCCAGCAGCCCGGAGAGTCGGCTAGGAAATTCTAGACCAGGTTCCTAATTAAAAAGAACCATATTGTTGATTGTTCAGACACCGAAGCCCTAGCGGCCTTTAAGCACAACATCCGCGATGAATGGCGCGCCCGACACCTCGGCCAAGAAAAGCCGAAGTCCATGGCAGCCCTTACAACACTAATGACCCGCTTTTACGCGGGCGAAGATAGCTGGCTAGCCCGTAGCAGCAATAGCACCAGCGACCTTGGCACTTCCGAAGCTAGAAACGGCAATAGAAGGCCCTGACGCAACATGCATAAGCGTCGAAGCAACAATGATAATGTAGAGGATACGACGGTCAATGACGGATTCAGTGGCTCCAAATCCGGTCAACGGAAGAAGCCATTCAAACGAAACAAAGACGGTTCATCAAGCCTAGACCGAATACTTGATCGACCTTGCCACATCCACGACACTCCTGACAAGCCTGCCAACCACACCAACAGAAGTTGTTGGGTCTTCAAACAGGCCAGCAAGTTAAATGTCGAACATAAGGAGAAAAGGGTCGCCCATCGAGGATGAC
>NW_021215601.1:0-1410 GCF_002162155.2 Triticum dicoccoides | reverse complement strand
AACTTGAAGCTCCGTTAGAATCTTCATGAGAATCACCGGATAAGAATATTGATAGAAAAGAATGGAGAGACTTCACATCAGTAAGATGGATACTCGATTAAGAGATCTGAATCCTTGGAGAAAAACAAAGGGAGGGAGGGTGGGAAAAACAAAGACAATTTGGAATGGTTGAAACGAACCCCGTTGAGAAGAACTGATGCTTGATCTTGCGGTTGTTGAAATGATCGGATCCACTTGAAGAAAAACACGCCGGTGAAAGAAATTGAAATGACAAACTCGATGATCGAGAAGGATTAGTATTCACATAGGAATATGAGAACACCACTTGGGAAAGGTATGGAATCAACATTTGACTTTGAAGCAACTCGAATACCACAACTCAAAACAAAACAAAGGATTGGCTTGCAGAATAAGCCGGAACAAACATATGATAGAGATTTCGTCCGAAGTTTTCATGGTGGGGCCTACACGGGCTCGATCGTACAGCACCATCATGTACAAGGCAGTGCACATGACATACGAAGCGTCCCCGAGTCGGCATAGCCAAGGACTCTTTAAGACACAACGAGACCACTATCCTCGGCAAAATCGCTAACAAGTAGACAATCTGCCCAGATTCACGAAATGGCAAAAGTAGAGCTCGATTGACTCAAGCTAGGGTGCTCCATAATTGCAAACAAAGACATGGATGGATAGAGCACTACAATATTAACAAAACATCCTTACTGATCATCCTCAAAAGAGGCACGGATCACTAAGAAACAACATGAACATATGGCATATTGAAATAAACAGATCAAGGACTTAGTGGAAATGCTAAGTCCCTGAAATCAGCATTAACGAATGCACCACTTTGCAAGCTTGTGCTAGTCACCACACACATCATAAAAATACATGGATAGCACCCCTGGAAAGATGGCATGGCATGTAACAAAACACATGCAGAGCTCATGGGCATATCACGCACACAATAATCATGGCAAAAATGACAAATAGCTATTTGGTGCAGCAGATCTGACAATAATCTCAAATAGCACTCTTCCAATAGCATTTCAGGCATCAAGATGAACTCAAATGAAAATGATGCAATGAGATGAAATGATGTGCTCTCTGAGAAGAACATTTTGATATGCTATATGCCCAAAACGGAGCTACGGATGCAAAGTTACGACATGATGAACATGGGCATTTGAAACATGGAAAACTCGGGGACTTTGTAGAAATCGGACCTCCAGATCTAGGGTTCTTGGCACGGATTTCGATGCAGCACGGATCTCGCCGGAGAGACTCACCGGAGAGCGGCCGGAGACGAGGAGGAGGTCGAGGGAGGCCGGGGTAGGAGAGGTCCGGTGAGGTCGGGGCGGCGCTGGAGCCACGGGACGACGGGCGGCGCCGGCGAGGTCGCCGGCC
>NW_021215600.1:0-2067 GCF_002162155.2 Triticum dicoccoides | reverse complement strand
TCTTCTCCAGATGACCCTTGCGAGGCTCCCAAACGAGTACTCGTTCTTCGTTACTCCCACAAAGAGTAATTGTTCAAAATTGTGTGCCGCGTTTGGCAGGCCAGATTAAAAGCTATGGACCTACTTATTTGATTATCTGCACCAATTTCTCCTAGGCTCGCTGGATGCAGTTTTATTTATTTACGGGCAGTTTTTTTGCGGGGACTGTCCAGAGGTGATTTCCTTGTATTAACTAAAAAAAATGTCCTTGGCCGGTTCACGTGAAGTTGATCAATGATTTCGTGCAGTTGAGTTGTTTTGATGAAAACCAGGACAAGAAGCGACCCACTAAACCTTTTTCTCCCAGCAAAGACCAACTAAAGCTTCTTCTACCCAGCCACCCACAGGGACATCAAGGGCTGATTATTCACATATCTAGCTCTGATCAGGACGGCAAAGAGTGTGCTGTGGCCAAGATTAACTTGCTTAGCCTGATAGGCTTGTGGTCTTCTCACTCGCTGTAGACGCTCTGAAGATAGCTGTTAAATTCATATTCCCAATGCATCCTACTCATATGAGATGTATATATGCCACTAACACTAAGCCAGTCATTAGCTGGCTAAATTTGACCTCACTTCTGCGTCCGATCAGTCCATATAGCAGCTGCACCAGAGACGGACAAAGCTTTGAATTTGTAGTTGCAATTTTCGGTGTCGAGCTAACGATATATCTAGGCCAGGGCTATACGGGGCTGTTTGTAGGGTTGTCTCTCAATATTTATGGTGTTCCAGCAGCTACCAAAGTATTGTCAATGTATTTACGACATGACTGTGATTTTCTAAGAAGATGACATGTAATGAATGACGAGTTGTGCTCCTTCAACAATTTTATTTGTTTTAGTCCCTGCTCTATTTTTAAAGGCCACTCAGTGTGACCTTACACTTGTACGTACACATGGTCCGCCATATGTCAGTTGAGGTGGATAATTTTTTTTTGGAAATGAAGGTGTACCCCCGGCCTCTGCATCATAATGATGCATGCAGAGGTGGATAATTTATCTTTGAGGAGACATCAGATCAAATTGCATTCACTTATATTTGGAGTGAGACGCAAGTAGTTCAAGCATCTCTACAACATTCTCCTTTTGTGCCTAAATGGTAGCAAACTGGCAAAGCTATCCGAAAGCATTTATGAGTTGCAAGGTGTTTGTTGTTTTGATATATCTAAAAGTAGTACAAAAAATTGATCGAATTTGAAAACAAAATCATCGAGTTAAGAAAAAAAAAAATTGAAAAACAACATCAAATTTGAGAATAATTCATCAGTTTTGGAAAAAGAAGTTCATCAAATTTTAAAATTTTCATCAAATTTGAAAAGTTCATCGATGAAAAATACATCAAATTTGAAAAAACCTCATTGATTTGAAAAGAGTTCATTGATTTTGATAAAAAAAATCATTGCATTTGAAAAAGATCGTGCATTTTGGACAAAAAATAAAAAAAATAAAGATTAAAGAAAATAAACAAAAAAGGGGAAAAACTAAACAAAAACTGATTCAAAAAAAGAAACAGTTTTTATAGAAGAAAAAAAAAACAGTTGGGGAGCTTCTTAGAACCGGGAGATGGGAGTTTTCTGTGGGTGTTTGGGCCAGCCCATTTAGATCAAGAACATAGAGGGCAGAGCCGTTTGCAAATTAAACCCATTAAGCATCGCGCGAAGCGCGCAGTGAAAAAGCTTTTGGGACATTATTTTTAGATTGAGGTTAGAAATATTTTAAATGTTTTTTTCTTTTTTAGAAAGGTGATGACTTCATATTTTTTTTAAATGAAGGGCTACGCAAAGTGGCGCTCGCTAGTATGCTGCATTGGTGTTTTTTTTCTTTTCGTTTTTACTTATTTTTTTAGACGAAGGTGAGGATTTTTTAAAATATTTTTCCAGATGAAGGTTAGGACTTCATGTATTTTTTTTAATAAAAACATGCGCACAACTTTTTCTCAAGCGACGCTATAAGGTGACGCCCCAACCACTAGTAATGAAGAAACTAGGGCTCAAGGCGTCGTATAGGATTTGCTCCTCTGGACTTTGTGA
>NW_021215599.1:0-1015 GCF_002162155.2 Triticum dicoccoides | reverse complement strand
TTCTACTACTATGGCTAACGGTTAGCAATAAAGTAAAGTAATTACATGACGTTTAAGTTGACACGCAGGTCACAAATAAATAAAGACAACTCCTATGGCTCCTGCCGGTTGTCATACTCATCGACATGCAAGTCGTGATTCCTATTACAAGAACATGATCAATCTCATACATCACATATATCATTCATCACATCCTTTTTGGCCATATCACATCACATAGCATACCCTGCAAAAACAAGTTAGACGTCCTCTAATTGTTGTTTGCATGTTTTACGTGGCTGCTATGGGTTTCTAGCAAGAACGTTTCTTACCTACGCATGAACCACAACGTGATATGCCAATTGCTATTTACCCTTCATAAGGACCCTTTTCATCGAATCCGATCCGACTAAAGTGGGAGAGACAGACACCCGCCAGCCACCTTATGCAACCAGTGCATGTTTGTCGGTGGAACCGGTCTCACGTAAGCGTACGTGTAAGGTTGGTCCGGGCCGCTTCATCCCACGATGCCGCCGAATCAAGATAAGACTAGTAACGGCAAGCATATTGAACAATATTGACGCCCACAACTACTTTGTGTTCTACTCGTGCAAAGAATCTACGCAATAGACCTAGCTCATGATGCCACTGTTGGGGAACGTAGCAGAAATTCAAAAATTTTCCTACGTAACACCAAGATCTATCTATGGAGAGACCAGCAACGAGTAGAAAGAAGAGTGCATCTACATACCCTTGTAGATCGCTAAGCGGAAGCGTTCAAGTGAACGGGGTTGATGGAGTCGTACTCGTCGTGATTCAGATCACCGATGATCCTAGTGCCGAACGGACGGCACCTCCGCGTTCAACACACGTACAGCTCGACGATGTCTCCCACGCCTTGATCCAGCAAGGAGAGAGGGAGAGGTTGAGGAAGACTCCATCCAGCAGCAGCACAACGGCGTGGTGGTGATGGAGGAGCGTGGCAATCCTGCAGGGCTTCGCCAAGCACCTACGGGAGAGGAGGAGGTGTCACGGG
>NW_021215598.1:0-1004 GCF_002162155.2 Triticum dicoccoides | reverse complement strand
AATCTACAATGTTCAGACCACCATACACATGCAAAACTAGTGAAAGCACAAACAGCAGCAGCAACTCGTCTCTCCTCAGGATATTGTAAACATGTAAATCGTTGTTCAGTTTCTAACTCCCAAGTAAGATATATATCAGGAACATATCTACCCTCAAATGGTGGAATATTCAATTTCAGTTTAGGAATATGGACATCATCTCGTACCTGAGGTGGTGGTGCAGGCCTACCATTACGAATATATACCTGAGGTCGACCTGCTGGTGGTGGTACAGGTGGCTGCACGTAGTGTTGACTTTGATCAACCTCATCCTCATAATCTCCCACATAATCATCCTCCTCCACATCAGCAGCAGGAGCCACAGAAGTATCAACAGCAGCACCAACAGTTTGGCCAAACGCAAGAGGAACACGGCTTGCTCGGCGGAGGTCTGCTTCGCGACGTGGAGGTAGTCGTTGTTGTTGTTGTTGGAGAGGTGCGTTAGCTGCAGCGGGTGGTGGTGGTGGAAGACGCGCGAGCAATTCATTAAACTTGTTATCGAGCTTTGTTTCGAACGTCTTCTCAAAGCCAGTGATCTTCTCCATGGCCTCTTCAAAATTGTTCAGCACATCTTGCACCTGTTCAGTCATCATTTGCCGAAACTTATCATGAAGCTCCTTGTTCGATAAATTCTCCCAGTCAATCTCGTCGGCTTGTGATCCTGGCATGGTTAGCAGCAATAGAAACACACAAGAATATGATCCTACAGACTACGAACAAGTGGTGGTGGTGGGTGTCACAAATCCGTCAAGCAAATCTCAAATTCTTACCAGTTCTTACCCAGCAGCAGGCGGTGATCGGCAACCGTTGTAGTCAAAAACTCTCAAAGCTTGGATAGAGCGATTACCAGGGAGAGTCAAACGCACGACGTAGATGTATGTGGAGCTGGGAAGGCTTATAATATGGTAGCAAAAAGGGTCAGCAATAATCAATTCAGAGATGCAAAGTTGAATAAACGCTCAACG
>NW_021215597.1:0-1709 GCF_002162155.2 Triticum dicoccoides | reverse complement strand
GCATGCCAACCTCGCACTCGCACCCTGCTGGCGGGGTAAGCTCCGCAATGTCCATCTCTCCGGCGGCACGGATCTAGAGCCGCTGCTCCAGACCTGCCCCGCGCTTACCTCGTTCAACCTCTCCAAGTTATACTGCTGGACGGAGGATGACATGCAGCTTGATGCGCACCCGACCGCCACCGCCAGGCTCACCGACCTCGACCCCGGCCTTGCCGGCGCCTGGCTACCACGCCGCTGAGCTCGGGGCCATCACGGCCGCGTGCCCCGGCCTCCGCTAGCCATGGCGCCGGCAGTGTGGGAAAAGAGAGAGGAAGAGAGAATAGTGAACAGAGGGAGAGAAAATCAAGGAGAGCATTGGGCGCGGCTGACCGCAGATGAGGTCGGCGGCGGCTTGCAGGAGCGCGGGTGGCGACCAAAGGCAGGGTCAACTCGGGGGGGAGCGCACGGAAAGGAGGGGAAAGGGAGGAGCGGCGGCGATCCGTATTTCTCGATCTAGTAAGACAAAGCAGGGTCGGGGAAGCACGATTCTGGTGGAATCGACCAAAAATCAGGACCTGCCGCGGGGATTGGGGACGCGGAGGGGTAGAAGATTGGCAGACGATGGCGTCTGCTCGGGCAGAACATTTAATCCAAGACGTTCATTTGGATCGTAGACCACCGATGCAATACGGATGGTAAGATGTGTTCCGATTTATTTGATCCGAGGGTCCTAGTTACTGCGTGTACAGTTTATTGTGTGGCTTTGGAGAAATTTATGTTTGCTCTTTTAATAGTAGTAGAGATTCAAAAACTAATGACCAGTCCAAAAAGAAATACAAATTATCAGAAAGTTGTCACCAAACCGGCAATCAGATAGAAGGGAGAAATGAATTGGTCATGCATCAGACCCTCATTAGAGAAAAGAAAATAGAAAACATCAAAAGAAATTTTATTGAGCAGTCAGTCAGAAAGTGTAAGCTTAAGCTAAAAGAATACAAAAAAAAGAGGGCGGACAATTACTTCCATATTTACACTTATAGTGCCGCTAATATCATCTCATACTCAAATTGGTACAACAGCAATGTCAAACTAACTATTGCTATGCAATATATTTATTGAGAAGAGACTCAAAATATCCTAGATCTGATCCTTATACAAGTTTCAGTTAAAAAAATGCTTGTACAAGTATGCAGACTGAAAATATTTTGAGTACCTACATAACAAAAATTGTGGGATTTCACATCAACTCTTAATTTATAGTAGCGAATAGAGGATTTCGCATCAACTTACCGTAGTACTACCACAAGTAGCTCCTGAAACAAAACACTACAGAATCAAATAATAATGTTTAGCTTGCAAAGCAGAGTCCATTGAATAGTCATGAAGAATAGATTGCATCAGCAACGCATAACTTGAAATGCGGAATTACTAAAATAATCAAACTCAGCAAGCAAGGCAACGTACAAGTTAACTGACTTTATGGGGCATATATCATATTGACTTCAGCAAGGTCTTATGCACATTACCCTGACTAACATAGTCAATACAACAGTCATCTACCAAATTTTTGGGGGATGGAAGTTAAAAAGTACAGAAGCATAACAACTCACTTTTTCAAAAATGGATTCATGCCCGATTTCTACACGACGATATAGCAGCCATTGATCACCTCGTTTCACATGGGCCGCAACCTTCGATCACAAGGTCGTGTGAAAATCGTCATGCAAAGG
>NW_021215596.1:0-1905 GCF_002162155.2 Triticum dicoccoides | reverse complement strand
CGTAGTTCAACCCGTGCACTAGTGGCACGTATTGACCATAATGTTGAGGAGTTTGATTGTAGATATTGTAATTCTCAAGATCAGTACAAAATGCGATCAGATGATTTTTCTCCTGATAAGTTAATTCGGAGCCTTTGGTGTAGTAGGTTTTGTCTACCATCTTCTGTACATTCTTTGAAGAATGAAAATAAGCTGTCAATGGAAATAAGTTGTCAACTATTTTGAAATAAACAATATAAATTAGCTAATAACTATGTTTGAGAAACTCACATAGCGGTAGAATTGGAGGCGTATCAACAAGGACCCAAATGTCCATATTGTCTTCCTCGATTTCAGGATCACCAAGATCCATGGTGACAAGCATACCCTCAACAAAACCATACATCTTGCAAAGTGCTTCCTATTTTTTGCAAACAAAATGGGTTACACTCTCAGAATTGTACAACTTTACTTCAAAATCCACACCATGATGGGTCCTTAGGTGAATTTTCTTTGTTTCCATGCTTTCACAGTCTTCAAAACCCATCCTCTCCAAGACATAGCGTCTTGCATAGCATGGGATAAGCTAGTCGATTTGGAAAAGATGAAAAGTACACGTTGAAATAGTTGAAGTCGTGCTTAATTATGAAAAAAACACTTGTCGTTGTTGCGTACCATTTCAACATCGAAGGTCTCCTCGAGCTTAATGCTGAAGCGCCGATCTTCGTCGAGCTGAAGGAACCTGTCGCACATACCTCGATCGTCATGGCACCAGTCGCACTCCCCCGGGCGGTTTTCATCGTCCGAGTACGACATTTCCTATGTTCATAATTCAAATATTAAACTTGTACAATTAAATATATGTACTAAAAAACCTAAATTAGATCATTATTATTCATCATGGGTTGACTATCGGTCTGTCGAGCCTTTTCTTGAAAACTCTTAGCTCACGTGGTGTACATATTCGACCGTCGGTGATGGTAGCTCCTGCTTTCAGTCCCGAGTGCATTACACCCCAAATTGTCTAGCACACGGGAATGAAGGAGAAGCTACCCCCATGACAACATTCGGGATTATTCTTCGTCCTCTCATATATATATATGCTGGAGACTCTACCTTACTGATTCCTCTCTGACATTTGCGACCGTCGGTGATGGTAGCTCCTCCTTTCGTTCCCGAGTGCATTACACCAAATTTTCTAGCACACGAGAACGAAGGAGACGCTACCCCCACGACAACAGTCGGGATTCTTCGTCCTCTCATATATGGTGGAGATTCGACAGACTTAAAGTCAACCCAAAATACCGTTTAATTATCTTTCTAAAAAAGGACATACCGAGCGCCTGAAATTTGTCGGCAAGGAAATATACATGTTTTATCTACTTCATATGAGCATTCAAACTATCTTATAGGACTCATATTGACATGGAAATTTGGCTAGTCTCACCTCGAGGTCAGAGGGGGGTCGTTGACGGGGACGAAGGCGGGGATGATGGAGGGGGCTTCTAGATTTCTGTAAAAACAAAAACCCTATAAGCTATCAACTAATCAAATGCATATGCCTTGCATAGTGCTCTCCAATTTTAGCAAAACCAAATCGTAAAATAAAGTAGTATTCAAATTAGCATGCATTCAATTATATGGAAAACTACATCATCTATTGCGTCCGTACATCGTTGAATATTATCACTAATACACCTAAATACTATCATACATATAGCATCGCTAATACAACTAGAACCGTAGCGCCCGACGGGTATCGGCGCGGGCAGTGGACACTCAAAGAGAAGGAACCACCAGAATATCATAGCACCAGTGAGGTCCCTGAAGAACCTGCTAGGTATTGTCGAACCTGCCCTCCAACGCAACCATGTAGCGACGGACATGCTCGTCCTCCTCACTGACACGGTGACGTACCACCACCGC
>NW_021215595.1:0-924 GCF_002162155.2 Triticum dicoccoides | reverse complement strand
GCGGCGCGAAAAAAATTAAAAAGGGAATGCAACACGAGGACTTCCCAGGAGGTCACCCATCCTAGTACTACTCTCGCCCAAGCACGCTTAACCTCGGAGTTCTGATGGGATCCGGTGCTTTAGTGCTGGTATGATCGCATCCGACATGTTACCCCGGTCTTCATCCCTTATCCTTGCCCCTCCCAGCTCCACTACAAAGACGATTGTACATTGCTTTGGCCGCTCCCTCTCAACTACGGAGACGAGTTTAACGCGGTTTCCACCCCTCCCTCTCAACCGCACCAGTGCACGCTTGCCGCGCCACAACGCCGACGCTGGACCCGTGAATCGTGAGCACCCAGCTATGACTTACCGCACTAGTGCAAAATAATAAAACACGGTAAATATATTACTTACACGTGCGTTTTGTTTTGCAAGCGGCGCGAAAAAAATTAAAAAGGGAATGCAACACGAGGACTTCCCAGGAGGTCACCCATCCTAGTACTACTCTCGCCCAAGCACGCTTAACCTCGGAGTTCTAATGGGATCCGGTGCTTTAGTGCTAGTATGATCGCATCCGACATGTTACCCCGGTCTTCATCCCTTATCCTTGCCCCTCCCAGCTCCACTACAAAGACGATTGTACATTGCTTTGGCCGCTCCCTCTCAACTACGGAGACGAGTTTAACGCGGTTTCCACCCCTTCCTCTCAACCGCACCAGTGCACGCTTGCCGCGCCACAACGCCGACGCTGGACCCGTGAATCGTGAGCACCCAGCTATGACTTACCGCACTCGTGCAAAATAATAAAACACGGTAAATATATTACTTACACGTGCGTTTTGTTTTGCAAGCGGCGCGAAAAAAATTAAAAAGGGAATGCAACACGAGGACTTCCCAGGAGGTCACCCATCCTAGTACTACTCTCACCCAAGCACGCTTAAC
>NW_021215594.1:0-1200 GCF_002162155.2 Triticum dicoccoides | reverse complement strand
CGATTGACGATCCCCAGGTTGAGTTTACGTGTCCGTCGTCAACACTCAAAGTTTTGGCCAATTCTGACCCATTTAGTGGACTATTACTCACCGTTTTGGTGTCCCGAAGTGATTTCCATAGTTGTTGAATCCCATGGTGCGCTTACGTGTCGGTCATCAACACTCGCAGTTTGGCCGATTCTGGGCTCTTTCATGGACTATTACTCACAGTTTTGGGGTCCCGAAGTGATTTCCATGGTTGTCGGACCCCATGGTGTGCTTATGTGTTGGTCGTCAAGACTCGCGGTCTGGGCCGATTCTAGCCCGTTTCGTGGACTATTACTCACTGTCTTGTGGTCCCGGAGTGATTTCCACGATTAACGAACTTAACCCCGGGGTGCGTTTATGTGCCGGTCAGCACCACTCACAGTTTTTGTCGATTCTGCCCCGTTTCATGGCCTATTACTCACTGTTTTGAGGTCTCGGAGTGATTTCCATGATTAAGGAACCCCAGGATGCGTTTAAGTGTCGGTCATCAGCACTCACTATTTTGGCCGATTCTGGTCCGTTTCGTGTACTATTACTCACTGTTTTGGGGTCCCACAGCGATTTCCACGATTGACGATCCCTGGGGTGCGTTTACGTGTGCGTCGTCAACACTCAAAGTTTTGACCAATTCTGACCCGTTTCGTGGACTATTACTCGTCGTTTTGGTGTACCGAAGCGATTTCCATAGTTGTTGAACCCCGAGGTGCGCTTACGTGTCGGTCATCAACACTCGCAGTTTTGGCCAATTCTGGCCTATTTCATGGCCTATTACTCACTGTTTTGGGGTCCTAAAGAGATTTCCATGGTTGTCGAACCCCAAGATGTGCTTACGTGTTGGTCGTCAAGAATCGCAGTCTGGGCCGATTTTGGCCCATTTCTTGGACTATTACTCAGTTTTGGGTTCCCGAAGTGATTTCCACGATTGACGAACCCCTGGGTGCGTTTACGTGTGGGTCCTCAGGACTCACAATTTTGCCGATTCTGGTCTGTTTCGTGCACTATTACTCACCGTTTTGGGGACCCAGAGCGATTTCCATGATTGACGATCCCCAGGTTGAGTTTACGTGTCCGTCGTCAACACTCAAAGTTTTGGCCAATTCTGACCCGTTTAGTGGACTATTACTCACCGTTTTGGTGTCCCGAAGTGATTTCCATAGTTGTTGAATCCCAAGG
>NW_021215593.1:0-1601 GCF_002162155.2 Triticum dicoccoides | reverse complement strand
TTCTTGGTACACTCCTTGTCAATTGTCACCCAGCATCAGTTCTATTCGATACTGGAGCATCTCACTCCTTCATTTCTGAAGGCTATGCTCGTTTGCACGACATGTCATTTTGTGATATGCCAACTCCGCTTGAAATCCAAACCCCAGGGTCTAGATGGCAGACCACCAGAATCAGCCATGGTAATGAAATCCTTGTTGACAGACTTGTATTCCTTGCATCACTTGTAGCCCTCAAGTCTTCAGATATTAACATCATCTTGGGTATGGACTGGATGACAGCTCATCATGCCAAGATTGATTGTTACACAAGATCTGTTCAACTTACACACCCATCTGGCAAGATAGTCACCGTCTCCACTAGAGTTGCAAAGCGTCAGCTCTATTCTCTTAATGCCAGCCCTCTTCCAGACCTTGAAGATATCCCGGTAGTCCGTGACTTTCCGGATGTCTTTCCAGAGGAACTGCCAGGTGTTCCACCTGACAGAGAAGTAGAGTTTGTCATAGATCTTATCCCAGGAACAGCTCCAATCTCTCGGAGACCTTACAAGATGGCACCCTTAGAACTAGCCGAGCTTAAGAAACAACTCGATGAGTCCTTGCAAAAGGGTTTCATCCGTCCTAGTTCTTCTCCTTGGGCTTGCCCCGTCCTTTTCGTCAAGAAGAAGGATGGTACGGACCGGATGGTTGTAGATTATCGTCCCGTTAATTTGGTCACGATAAAGAACAAGTATCCGCTTCCCAGGATCAACGACCTGTATGATCAGCTCGCTGGATCCTCAGTCTTTTCCAAGATGGATTTAAGGTTAGGATACCACCAAATCAAAATCAGAAGCGGGGACATTCCCAAGACAGCTTTTGTCACTCGTTATGGCCAGTACGAGTACACCGTCATGTCCTTTGGCCTAACCAACGCCCCAGCCACATTCTCCCGCTTGATGAACTTGATCTTCATGGAGTACTTAGATAAGTTCGTCGTGGTTTACCTCGATGATATTCTTATTTACTCGAAGAACGAGGAAGAGCATGCCGAACATCTTAGACTTGTGTTAGAAAAACTCAGAGAGCACCGCCTTTATGCCAAGTTCTCCAAGTGTGAATTTTGGTTGCCAGAAGTGACCTACCTAGGCCACGTAATCTCTGGTAAGGGCATTGCTGTCAATCCCGAGAGAGTTCAAGCCGTTCTTGATTGGACTCCACCTGAGACCGTTAAACAAGTTAGGAGTTTCCTTGGCCTAGCCAGCTATTGTCGCCGCTTTGTTGAAAACTTCTCCAAAGTAGCCAAACCCCTCACGGAACTTCTCAAGAAAGATAAAAAGTTCGAGTGGTCCCCACAGTGTGAGTACAGTTTTCAGGAACTGAAAAGGCGCCTGACCTCTGCTCCCATACTTGTGCCACCGGATTTCACTAAAGACTTTATTATCTACTGCGACGCCTCACGACAGGGACTAGGTTGCATTCTTATGCAGGATCGTCATGTGATTGCCTATGCATCTCGACAGTTGCATCCACATGAGGAGAATTATCCTACACATGATCTAGAGCTTGCAGCCGTAGTCTATGCTCTCAAGACCTGGCGACATTACCTCCTTGGTAAACGTTGC
>NW_021215592.1:0-1449 GCF_002162155.2 Triticum dicoccoides | reverse complement strand
TCATTCCCTGTGCCTCAGTCATAGGTTCTATAAAGTATGCTATGCTATGTACCAGACCTATTGTATACCTTGCTCTGAATTTGGCAAGAGAGTACAATAGTGATCTAGGAGTAGATCACTGGACATTGGTCAAGAATATCCTTAGTAAGGACTAAGGAGATGTTTCTCGATTATGGAGGTGATAAAAGAGTTTGTTGTAAAAGTTACATCAGTGCAAACTTTTACACTGATCCAGATGACACTAAGTCTCAACCTGGATACATATTGAAAGTGGGAGCAATTAGCTAGAGTAGCTTCGTGCAGAGCATTGTTGACATAAATATTTGCAAAATACTTACGGATCTGAATGTGACAGACCCGTTGACTAAGATTCTCTCACAAGCAAAACATGATCGCACCTTAGTACTCCTTGGGTGTTAATCACATAGCGATGTGAACTAGATGACTGAATCTAGTAAAACCCTTTGGGTGTTGGTCACATATCAATGTGAACTATGGGTGTTAATCACATGGTGATGTGAACTATTGCTGTTAAATCACATGGCGATGTGAACTAGATTATTGACTCTAGTGCAAGTGGGAGACTGAAGGAAATATGCCCTAGAGGCAATAATAAAATTATTATTTATTTCCTTATAATCATGATAAATGTTTATTATTCATGCTAGAATTGTATTAACCGGAAACATAATACATGTGTGAATACATAGACAAACAAAGTGTCACTAGTATGCCTCTACTTGACTAGCTCGTTAATCAAAGATGGTTATGTTTCCTGACCATGAACAATGAGTTGTTATTTGATTAACGAGGTCACATCATTAGTTGAATGATCTGATTGACATGACCCATTCCATTAGCTTAGCACACGATCGTTTAGTATGTTGCTATTGCTTTCTTCATGACTTATACATGTTCCTATGACTATGAGATTATGCAACTCCCGTTTGCCGGAGGAACACCTTGGGTGCTACCAAACGTCACAACATAACTGGGTGATTATAAAGGAGCATTACAGGTGTCTCCAAAGGTAGATGTTGGGTTGGCGTATTTCGAGATTAGGATTTGTCACTCCGATTATCGGAGAGGTATCTCTGGGCCCTCTCGGTAATACACATCACATAAGCCTTGCAAGCATTACAACTAATATGTTAGTTGTGAGATGATGTATTACGGAACGAGTAAAGAGACTTGCCGGTAACGAGATTGAACTAGGTATTGGATACCGACGATCAAATCTCGGGCAAGTAACATACCGATGACAAAGGGAACAACGTATGTTGTTATGCGGTCTGACCGATAAAGATCTTCGTAGAATATGTAGGAGCCAATATGGGCATCCAGGTCCCGCTATTGGTTATTGACCAGAGACGTGTCTCGGTCATGTCTACATTGTTCTCGAACCCGTAGGGTCCGCACGCTTAAGGTTACGATGACAGTTATATTATG
>NW_021215591.1:0-2925 GCF_002162155.2 Triticum dicoccoides | reverse complement strand
CGATAAGCCCGAGCCCAATGAGCAGACCCACGAGCACAGCGAGCCCGTACGCAATCCACTCGAACGGCAGGCACAGGCACGACACCCAATCTTTCTTTTTCTCAGTCGCCGAAGCAGTCGCCAGAGCAGCAGTGGGCGAAGCAGCAGTGGGCGAAGCAGCATTCGGTGAAACAGCAGTAGGCGAAGCAGCAGTGGGCGAAGCAGCATTCGGCGAAACAGCAGTAGGCGAAGCAGCATTGGGCGAAGCCATCTTGTCCATGCCGAGATTGCGAATGTTACGTTGCGGCAACTATGTGTTTGCTCTTGTGTTACCCTGGAGACGGTGGTTTGTGGGGTTTGTGACGTGCGTTGTGCGGTCGATCGATCGGATATAAGTAGGCTGTGCGAGTGGAAGGTTCTGGATCGGGTTTTGCACGTGGAAGGTTTGGTTTCATTCGCATTGAGCCGAGGGGTCGCCTACGATGTACTATAAACGCACAGCTATCTCGAAAGAATGCATGTACGCATTATCTCTATGTAACGCTTACATCCTCAGATCTCGACCATTTACACCTAAAATTAATCGTTGAGATAATTTAATCTGTGTGGACGAACGTAATGGCTTGTTTGCCTATTATTTTAAGTATATAATAGATAGTTAGATAGATAGATAGATTCTAGATCTACTTTTGTTTTTACTGAATCCCGGATGTGTTGATAAACATACAAGTATATACACCCCTGGACAAAAATATTTTGTCCCTAAGGGGGGCAATCATCAAATATGTTGTACATGCAGCCTTTACGTTGCTCCACATGGGCAACCTGGGAAGAGAGCCCAGAGAAACCGTCGCCGCCACCTCACAATTGATAGACAGGCATGGGCTTACGAAAACTGTGGCGGCTGGCCTCTTGTTCCTCGGCTCGTCTCCCTCATCTCATGCTCATCTTCCTACTCGCAGACCGCCACCTACCAATTCATGCATGGTAGCAATCGCCGGCCCTTGCTGCCTCCTCGGATCGTTCCTCCAGAGCCCAGTTAGCTAACCGAGACCATGTGATGTCACGCACAGCAGATTTTGATGGCGTCAACACTGACGAGCCATTGCTAGGCTGGTTTGTTAATTAACATGTGCATGTGCATGTGCATGCACGGCACGGTGGATTCAGTGTCCAAGGAATCTACTCCATTCACATACGTTCCTTCCTCCAATGTCCGAGTAGGTCAACTTGCTAGCTGTTGTGGATCCGATCCATCCATGAGGCCATGTATCACCTTAGCCGAACATGCTAGGGCGCACCGCGCAGCTTGACCGACACGGCCCAGCTGGAGAAAAAGTATCATATTTTGAGTAGTAGTTAACTGGAGACCTCGATCGATCCAAGTCTTTGACAAACACAGCCGCTGGACACGTACGGTACTATATTTATAGGTACATTTTGAGATTAATCAAACTCCGATGATCATCAGGTAATAAATAAGAGACACTTGCCTCTCGAGAAAAAACCTGGTAAATCATCTTGAACAAGCATGCATTTTCTAAAACGTACCGGTGGGAAATCATCTTCGAGTCCCATGATCCTGAATAATGCGCTCCATCCATTGGCCGTGTGAAGCCAACTTGGATCGATGAAGGTCCTGAGAGATGCTCACGAACAACTACCAGCTGTTGGCCACCCGATCCATGAGACCACCATGGTAGCCTAACGTGCTCGCTCACAGATTCCTCGGATCGATTGGCCTAGGAACTATTTCATTAAGACCTCGCTCGGTTCAGGTCTTTGATCAACATGGCCAACCTGGACACTATATCAGATTTTGAGGTTAAACATCCTTGTTTGCTTAGCAATACTCCCCATCAGTCTTAAATCCAAATTTCAGGATTAATTCAATAACTGACCTCTAACAGTCATCATCAGTAAAACCATATCTACCCGTGCTTTGGAAAAATCAGGTAAATGATTTCAACAAGCATGCATGGGACTGGGACATCATCTTTGAGTCGATCATGCTGACTTTGTGCTTAGTGGAAACTAGATTTGTGGTGACATGTTAGCGACGTAGAAGATCAAGGAGGCATCTTGGTTTATGTCAGAAATTAACTACTTCTTAACGTCAAGTTGTGGTGGAGTTGACTGTTAGTTTGTCACAACAGTTTTATGTAATCGATGCGACCAGACTATTAAAAATCAATCAGTTTCTCGGTCGACCCATGGATCCAAAGCTTTATCAGAGAGGTAGATCTGGCCATTCGATTTTGCTGTGCATACAAGAGTTAGAGCACGCACCTCCGAGATTCCTCAGATCGATCTGCAGAGGGGCAATTAATTTCATCAAGACCAACCTCGATCCATCCGAGTCTTGATCGACACGGCCCAGCTGGAGACACTGTATCAGATTTTGAGTAGCTAGTTAACTGAAGACCTCGATCAATTCAAGTCTTTGATCAACACAGCATAGCTGGACACGTACTGCTCTCTCGTTTCTGATTTATATGATTTAAATCTGAAATCTCATCAACAAAGATAGATGGTGAGTGGAGTGTATCTTATAGTGTACAAAATTGTTAACATTTTAATCTGCATGAATTACTGTTGAGTATTATGATTATTAGGTAGAATAGGATATACTAGGTTTTCCGATTTATATTCCAAGTTGGTCATTGTCTCTTATTTATATGCCCACAATACTCAAGCAATAAACAAAGGTTTCACCAATCCCTTTTAACATGGTATCAGCCTAACCGCGCCGCCATCTGGCGCTTCCGCCTCGCGCGCCGCCCCCCCCCCCCCGGTGTGGGGGTGGGGTTATTAGAGTATATCTTTGGTTTGTATATTTGGTAGTTCAAATTGTACTCCATCTCTACTATCCTTGCCCCCCAAGTTTTGTAACTTATATAAATAGCCCTTTGAGGCCCTAATACATATTCAGAATTCAATACTCTT
>NW_021215590.1:0-1067 GCF_002162155.2 Triticum dicoccoides | reverse complement strand
CTGCTGCATGGTAAGAACTTGTAAGACATTCATATTTGCTTTACTGTGAGCGTTTTACCACCACATCCTAGTAGTTATAGGAACATTATTTTTGGGTTTTGTTTCTTGTTCTACTAATCATGACAGGATCCAGAGTCAATTCATGGGCTTTGTCGATCGCGGGAGACGTGCCACCACCTTTGCAAATACCACAACCGTCACGAGAGGTGCACAAACATCCAAATGCACATGATCAGGTTAATGTATCTATACCACCATTTAATGGCCGTTTTAAACCTGCTTTATATATTGAATGGGAGTTCGACATAAAAAAAATATTTGCTTCCCATAATTTCGATGAACATAAAAAGGTTAAGGTTGCGGTTGGTTCTTTCACTGGTTATGCTTTGGTTTGGTGGAGTGAATATTGTCGGTTACACCCTGATTATATACCTACTACTTGGGATGATTTGAAACTTTCCATGCGACATATTTTCGTCCCTGCTTATTATACTCGTGACATGATTAAGAAGTTGCAACACTTAAAACAAGGTAGTGAAACTGTAACAAAATATTATGATGATTTACAAACTACCTTGTTGCATTCCTCTTTAGAAGAAAGTGAAGATGATTTTATGGATAGATTTTGGGGAGGATTAAACCGTGATATTCAAGAGATACTAATTCACGAAGAGTGTTATCCTATGGACCATTTGTTTCATCTTGCTTGCAAAGCTGAACAGGAAATAAAACGACGTGTTGGCCACGAGGAGAACAAGTGCACGGTGCACATTCCAAGAGTTGATATGATTGTTCCTTCAACTACTAGGCATACTATGACAACCACATCCGTTGTTGTCAGGACTACATCACCTCCACCATGTGACACATCGCCCCCGAGAGTGGCTACATCATCTGAGTTGATCATAAGAGGTAATGACAAAGGTACTGATCTTCCATCTCTACATGAGAATGATGAATGCCTTGTCAATTTGAATGCACCATCTGATGAGCTACCCACTACTTTGATCACACCACCTATTTTAGAGGACTACGTTGATAATTTGACTTTGCCATGTGATCAAACA
>NW_021215589.1:0-1255 GCF_002162155.2 Triticum dicoccoides | reverse complement strand
CCCCCCCCCCATCGGTTTTAAACCTTACCTGAACAGGTTTTTCATTTTTCTGTAGTTTCTTCTTCTTTTTATTCCTTCTTTTACATTTTTTCTTCTCTTTTTTCTATTTTTCACATTTTGAATTTTTTTAAATGCCAAACATTTTTCCAATTACTGTATTTTTATGAAAATTGCACACAATTTTAAAATTCGTGAACATTTTCCAAAAGTTTTGATTTTTTACAACTTTGAAAATCATTTTTAAATTCATGAAAATTAAACTCGTGAACATGTTTTGGGACTGACAATTGTTTTTCAAATTTATGTTTTTTTAACTCATGAACATTTTCTTGGAATTCAGGGACAAGATTTTGATACTCGTGAACACTTTTTAAACATGCGAACATTGTTTGATGCTAGTGAACATATTTTCAATACCGTGAATTTCCCCGAATTCATGAGAATGGTTTTTAAAAATCATGAACGGTTTTTGAAACGTGAGGACTTTATTTTGAAATTCATAATCATTTTTTGAATTCATGTTTTTAATACACATACATTTTTTAAAAATCTCATTTTTTTGAAATTCATGAACATTTTTCCAATACACGAGCATTTTATTTTTGCTTCAGGATTTGTTTTCTAATTCACCGATATTTAGAAATCACAAACAATTTTTGAATGCACGAACATTTTTTAACTCACGAACATCTTGTGAATCTGAGAGAATTTTTAGTTTCTTGATGATTTTTTAAATTCGGTTTTTTGAAATCCTAAACAACATGAAGCAAAAAAAATGAAAGGAAAAAAAGCAGCGCCCGCACATAGGCTGGCCCAAATCATGCGTGGGTGGAGGGAGCGGCGCGAGTTTGTGTGCTCGCCCACGCATAGGTCGCTAAATAGGACAACTCTTTTTTTAATAAAAAATTGCCTTGTGGCGCTTTATTACATAAGGAGAGAAAATTGGGTGCATCCCAATCCCAACTAAATTCAGCATGACAGTATGAGACCCATAAGAATACTAGCAGAGTGCCCATGCGTTGCTACGGGCTACAATTCATATACATGAATCAAAAAAATAATTAAGATCGTCTCGAAGGTTGAAGCTAATTTTTTCTCATACGTCCAAGGGTGTTCGGACATCAAACTTGCGCCCAGTGGGCTCCGCAAAATCCAACCGTTTCCACAGTCTGGGCTCCCCAAAATTCAACCTATACGTGTGAAAAAATATGGTGTTGTTTGGACCATACACTATGTAATCTCCAACGCGCGGCCC
>NW_021215588.1:0-973 GCF_002162155.2 Triticum dicoccoides | reverse complement strand
GTCCGCCATGTTATGTTACCCGTGCACGATCGATTAGCGCTTTGCGCTGATGACGGTTTGCTTCGGCCGTACGTACGTAGCTAGTTGGGATGATGGATCGATTGTTGCTGCTCCGAACCCCAGAGATTTCCAACTAGTACTACTCATCATGTAAGCAAAGCCAAGAACTCGATGGAAAGCACGATCGATTCCGATTCAAACACAGGCCGAAAGTTGTGGATTATATTCCAACACGCCATAATTCCTACTGTGCACGTGCAACACTCCATAATTCCTTCCTCAAAGTAAAACACAACTGTAACTCATTGGATCGGAATCGCTTAGAGCTACTTGCTCTATCCTGGCACTAAACCATGAAATAAATTGTTTGAGGAGGTAGTATCTGTAAAACTTAAGTGAACTGTGTTGTTTTCGCCCGTATGTTTTCAGCCGAGCATTCGCAGCGGGTTTCCTGCCAGTGTGCCAGCTTGCTTCCCTTCTTTGCCTTCTCCTCGTCCATGCTTGTATGAGACCGTTGAATTTTGTATTTCCGGTAAGCAATTAGTGAAAGCGGAGGCCCGGTTGAAAAAAAAACGGCAGAGCTTTTTGCAATATGTTTCGGGGGTTTGGGTGTTTAAAAGAATTTGCTGCGTGGGATTCACGTCGGGGGGCCCATGAGGGACCGACAAGCTCAAGGGGCACGCCCTAGAGGAGGGTGGGCGCGCCCCCAGGCTTGTGGCTCCCTTGACCACCCCTGGTGCATCTCCGGTACTCCGTACTCCGTGGGTCTATTTTGGTCCATAAAAAATCATGGTAAAGTTTCGTGGCATTTGGGCATCGTTTGATAGGGAATTTCTGAAAAGTCAAAAACATGCAGAAAATAACAACTGACGTTGGGCACTAGGTCAGTTTCATAAAAATCATATAAAAGTACACCAAAATCATATAAAATTGTTGTAAACATGATACGAATACTTCATAAATTATAGATATA
>NW_021215587.1:0-801 GCF_002162155.2 Triticum dicoccoides | reverse complement strand
TAAGCGCACCTTGGAGTTCGACAACCATGGAAATCGCTTTGGGACCCCAAAACGGTGAGTAATAGTCCATGAAACGGGCCAGAATCGGCCAAAACTGCGAGTGTTGATGACCAACACGTAAGCACACCTTGGAGTTCAACAACTATGGAAATCACTTCGGGACCCCAAAACCGTGAGTAATAGTCCACGAAACATGTCAGAATTGGCCAAAACTGTGAGTGTTGACGACAGACACATAAATGCACCCCGGGGTTCATCAATGGTGGAAATCCCTCTGGGTCTCCAAAACATTGAGTAATAGTGCACGAAACGGACACGATTCGGCAAAATATGTGAGTGTTGATGACCGACACGTAAACGCACCAAGGGTTCGTCAATCATGGAAATGACTCTGAGACCCCAAAATAGAGTAATAGTCCAAGAAACGGGCCAGAATCGGCCCAAACTGTGATTGTTGATGACCGACACGTAAGCGCACCTTGGAATTCGACAACCATGGAAATCGCTTTGGGACCCCAAAACTGTGAGTAATAGTCCATGAAACGGGCCAGAATCGGCCAAAACTGCGAGTGTTGATGACCAACACGTAAGCACACCTTGGAGTTCAACAACTATGGAAATCACTTCGGGACCCCAAAACCGTGAGTAATAGTCCACGAAACATGTCAGAATTGGCCAAAACTGTGAGTGTTGACGACAGACACATAAATGCACCCCGGGGTTCATCAATCGTGGAAATCCCTCTGGGTCTCCAAAACATTGAGTAATAGTGCACGAAACGGACACGATTCGGCAAAATAT
>NW_021215586.1:0-1318 GCF_002162155.2 Triticum dicoccoides | reverse complement strand
TGGCGAAGCCCTACTGGAGTACCGTGCTCCTCTACCACCACCACGCCTTCGTGCTACTGCTGGATGGAGTCTTCCCCAACCTCTCCCTCTCTCCTTGCTGGATCAAGTCACGGGAGACGTCATCGGGCTGCACGTGTGTTGAACGCGGAGGCGTCGTTGTTCGGCGCTTAGATCGGAATCGACCGCGGTCTGAATCGCCACGAGTATGACTACCTCATCCGCGTTCTTGCAACGCTTCCGCTTAGTGATCTACAAGGGTTTGTAGATGCACTCCCTTCCCCTCGTTGCTAGATTACTCCATAGATTGATCTTGGTGATGCGTAGAAAATTTTAAATTTCTGCTACGATCCCCAACAGTGGCATCATGAGCTAGGTCCATTGCGTAGATTCCATGCATGAGTAGAACACAAGTTGTTGTGGGCGTTGATTTTGTTCAATATGCTTACCGTTACTAGTCCTATCTTGTTTCGACAGTATTGTGGGATGAAGCGGCCCAGACCGACCTTACACGTACACTTACGTGAGACAGGTTCCACCGACTGACATGCACTTGTTGCATAAGGTGGCTAGCGGGTGCCAGTCTCTCCCACTTTAGTCGGATCGGATTCGATGAAAAGGGTCCTTATGAAGGGTAAATAGAAATTGGCATATCATGTTGTGGCTTTTGCGTAGGTAAGAAACGTTCTTGCTAGAAACCCATAGCAGCCACGTAAAACATGCAAACAACAATTCGAGGACGTCTAACTTGTTTTTGCAGGGTATGCTATGTGATGTGATATGGCCAAAAGAATGTGATGAATGATATGTGATGTATGAGATTGATCATGTTCTTGTAATAGGAATCACGACTTGCATGTCGATGAGTATGACAATCGGTAGGAGCTATAGGAGTTGTCTTTATTTATTGTATGACCTGCGTGTCACTGAATAACGCCATGTAATTACTTTACTTCATTGCTAAACCGTTAGCCATAGTAGTAGAAGTAATAGTTGGCAAGACAACTTCATGGAGACACGATGATGGAGATCATGATGATGGAGATCATGGTGTCATGTCGGTGACGATGATGATCATGGAGCCCCGAAGATGGAGATCAGAAGGAGCAAAATGATATTGGCCATATCATGTCATTTTTGATTGCATGTGATGTTTATCATGTTTATGCATCTTATTTGCTTAGAACAACGGTAGTAAATAAGATGATCCCTCATAATAATTTCAAGAAAGTGTTCCCTCTAACTGTGCACTGTTGCGAAAGTCCGTTGTTTTAATGATGATCGCGTGTGATAGATTCTAACGTTCACATGCAACGGGTGT
>NW_021215585.1:0-1489 GCF_002162155.2 Triticum dicoccoides | reverse complement strand
TAGCAATTAGAAATAGTGTAGTTACTGAAGTTCATCCAGTACTCAGCAAGGGAATTGTAATAATCATTCCTCTTAGATGTAGCCATGTAGGTAAGTTCGTCAGTGTGTGCATCTTTCACATGTAGGACAAGCACCCAAGTTAGTTCAATAAAACCTGCAACCCCATGCTCAAAAGAACAATGTGGAAGTAAAATGAATTATATAAGCCAGTATGTGGCAGTGCGACAACATGACTATGAGTGGAATTAAACAGAGCTAATACGTACATACGAAGTCAAGCGAAGATTATAAGTTTAGTGCAAGAAAGTTTTTGAAGAAAATAGACTATCTATTTCAAAATATATCATTTTATGTCATGCCGTCCAAACCCCAAACACTCATTATCATAGCTCCATATCGTGTTTCAACGTAATAAAATTACCACTAATGAGAGGCTTACCATCTTCTCTAAACATGGCATTTGAGTTATCAAATTAAAATGCCTATATGTTTGCCATTTCCTTGTCACAGAACTAAATAATCAGTAATGAAATCTCTGAACAAAATGATATTAGTACAACAAGGTAATACATGTAATCATTTTGGTTCAGAATTCAGCATTAAGTTTCTAAACCAGAACTTTGCATACATTAACTAAATAGTTAAGTAAAAGTTTGTTGAAGTGACAAAACATGGTAAAATACGGGAGTTAGTAGAACCCGAAACACAAGATTGGAGATAATTCAAATATTTATAGCCAACAATATACACTGCTCAACTGGTATGAAGCAAAACTCACTGATGACCTGAGACTCTGAGTCACCGAGGCGCATCTAATCTTACCTTGAAGGGCCTCCAGCATCGCCGAAGCAATAACCTCTGTATCATCGGCATCAAGCTCAACCGCCTTGCCCATGCCTTCCCATGGTTTGGCACAACTTGCTGAGTCCAACTTCCATCCACAATAATTCTGCTTTGTTTATGATACGGAACATAATCGGTTTCAAGGTTTGCTGATATACAATGGTGAGCTGTCTCAGTTTCATAATGAGGAAATAAAAGGAAGTTTCACAGGCTCCCTCACCGGATAATGAAATAATATACTAACCATGAAAAAATGATATAAATGTGCACCAAGTTGCAGCAGGCTCCCTCACCTTTGCAAACCCAATGCCACCTTGATAGTATACACTACTAATATACGTGTTTGCAATGTTATGCTTCTTGTCGTCATCAGACTAATTGCAACGAAATAGATAATCCGAGTTTTCTGGCCAGTTTACTTTGATCTATTCTTGTATTTCTTGGACCTGGTCGTAGGAGGCATGCCAGTGATGGAATAGGGAAACGATACTCCATTCTATGCAACTTTTTTTAAGTGCAGACATCATGTCACACTGTCCTCAGAAACCCATTTCGCTCATATCGGGAATACTACTGGGAATTATGGCCCAAACTAACATTACCTTGTTCCAATAGCTTCACAATAAATATAGCACCATCAACGCCA
>NW_021215584.1:0-1011 GCF_002162155.2 Triticum dicoccoides | reverse complement strand
TAGCAACATACTAAACGATCAGGTGCTAAGCTAATGGAATGGGTCATGTCAATCAGATCATTCAACTAATGATGTGACCTCGTTAATCAAATAACAACTCATTGTTCATGGTCAGGAAACATAACCATCTTTGATTAACGAGCTAGTCAAGTAGAGGCATACTAGTGACACTCTGTTTGTCTATGTATTCACACATGTATTATGTTTCCGGTTAATACAATTCTAGCATGAATAATAAACATTTATCATGATATAAGGAAATAAATAATAACTTTATTATTGCCTCTAGGGCATATTTCCTTCAGTCTCCCACTTGCACTAGAGTCAATAATCTAGTTCACATCGCCATGTGATTTAACAGCAATAGTTCACATCACTATGTGATTAACACCCATAGTTCACATCGCTATGTGACCAACACCCAAAGGGTTTACTAGATTCAGTAATCTAGTTCACATCGCTATGTGATTAACACCCAAGAAGTACTAAGGTGTGATCATGTTTTGCTTGTGAGAGAATCTTAGTCAACGGGTCTGCCACATTCAGATCCTCATGTATTTTGCAAATTTCTATGTCAACAATGCTCTGCATGGAGCTACTCTAGCTAATTGCTCCCACTTTCAATATGTATCTAGATCGAGACTTAGAGTCATCTAGATTAGTGTCAAACTTGCATCGGCGTAACCCTTTACGACGAACCTTTTTCCATAATCGAGAAATATATCCTTATTCCACTAAGGACAATTTTGACCGCTCTCCAGTGATCTACTCCTAGATCACTATTGTACTCCCTTGCCAAACTCAGTGGTATGGCATACAATAGATCTGGTATACAGCATGGCATACTTTATAGAACCTATGACTGAGGCATAGGGAATGACTTTCATTCTCTTTCTATTTTCTGCCGTGGTCGGGCTTTGAGTCTTACTCAACTTCACACCTTGCAACACAGGCAAGAACTCCTTCTTTGACTGTTCCATTTTGAACTATTTCAAAAATTTATCAAGGTAT
>NW_021215583.1:0-1005 GCF_002162155.2 Triticum dicoccoides | reverse complement strand
TCCGTTCGTCCGCCACACCCCTCTAACCTATCGAACCCGCAACTTTCCCCCTCCGGCTCCTCTGCCCGAAAACACGAAACACCGGGAATACTTTCCCGGATGTTTTCCCCCCTTCACCGGTATCACCTACTACCGCGTTAGGGCACACCGAACACCGCGTATTGCCTTGTTATATTTTGTGATGCTTTGTTTGCTCTGTATTCATTATTTCTTCCCCCTCTTCTCTCCGGTAGACTACGAGACCGACGCTGCTGCTGACCAGTTCGACTACGGAGTTGACGACCACTCTCTCTTGCCAGAGCAACCAGGCAAGCCCCCCCCTTGATCACCAGATATCGCCTATTCTCCTCTATACTGCTTGCATTAGAGTAGTGTAGCATGTTACTGCTTTCGTTAATCCTATTCTGATGCATAGCCTGACATTGTCGCTACATTTGTTGATACCTTACCTGCAATCCTACATGCTTAGTATAGGATGCTAGTTTATCATCATTGGCCCTACATTCTTGTCAGTCTGCCTTGCTATACTATCGGGCCGTGATCACTTGGGAGGTGATCACGGGTATATACTATACATATATACATACTATACAGATGGTGACTAAAGTCGGGTCAGCTCATTGAGTACCCGCAAGTGATTCTGACGAGGGGGCTGAAAGGACAGGTGGCTCCATCCCGGTAGAGGTGGGCCTGGGTTCCCGACGGCCCTCGACTGTTACTTTGTGGCGGAGCGACAGGGCAGGTTGAGACCACCTAGGAGACGGGTGGGCCTGGCCCTGTTCGGCGTTCGCGGATACTTAACACGCTTAACGAGATCTTGGTATTTGATCTGAGTCTGGCTACGAGCCTATACGCACTAACCATCTACGTGGGAGTAGTTATGGGTATCCCGACGTCGTGGTATCAGCCGAAGCACTTCAGACGTCAGCGACGGAGCGGCGCGCGCCGGATTGGAACGTAAGCCTGCTCTTGTATTAAGGGGGCTAGTTCTGCTTCCGGCCGCCC
>NW_021215582.1:0-687 GCF_002162155.2 Triticum dicoccoides | reverse complement strand
TGTAACATCCCAAATTTTCAATTTGGAATGTTATACATTAGGTCATCATGCATATCATGTTTTTCTCGCATTTTCCGATCCTAGAAAATTTCACGCAACTCAAGGACCCTCGGAGAGAGTTGGAAGTTTCATTATTTTCATATTTGGGATTTCTCAAATTTTGAAAATAGGATCATTTGGATTTATTTAATTATCTTCATAAAGTTTTCCTATAAAAATTTTGAGAGAGGGAATAATATGACTTTCCCAAATTTAGGAAAAATGAAGATTTAATAAATAAACCCATTTTGGTTTTGCCGGAGTTTTATTTGCGTTTTATTTGCCTTAGGGAAAAATGCGTGTTTTAAAAAAAAATTTGCATTTAGGCCCCGAGTAAAGTTCATTTTTGTTCGACTCATTTTTAGGAGTCGGGGAAAGTTTACTGTATTAATTTTGGAGTTCGTTTAGATTTTTTTTATTTTGTCGCTCTGCGCGCGAGACCGTTTTAAAAAAAAAAAAACTGCAGCGCCTTGGGCCAAAGGCCGAAGCTGCTAGCCGCCGGCCGGCCAAGGCCAAGGCCACCGCGCGCGCACGCACCAAGGGGGGGCCAGGGAGCCACTCCTTTTTCCTTGTTCTAGTAGGACTCTTTTCCTACTTCGTTTATTCCGTATCTAATCCTAGATCTATTCCTAATCCTAATCTATTTCT
>NW_021215581.1:0-1206 GCF_002162155.2 Triticum dicoccoides | reverse complement strand
CTAACCACTGTTAGTTAACCCCCTGACACTGACCAGTGGGCCCCAGCGCCACTAATTAGTAATTAGGATTAATTTAACCCTGTTTAACCCCCCCTGTCACTGACGTGTGGGCCCCACACGTCAGGTTTGACTTCAGCCAGCCGTAGTTGACCACTGACGTCATGCTGACGTCATGCTGGCGCAATAATTGTATTTCTGGATTTAATTTAAATCAGGAAATTCCAGAATATTATTTAAACTTCAAAAATTCATAACTTTTATTCTGTAACTCCAAATTGGACAAATTATATATGAAAAATGATCAGAAAAATCCAATCTATCCATCTGTACTATTTTCATGCATGATCAAACAAGTTAAACTGATGTTTTAAGCAGAACAAGGAAAAGCACTTTAAAAGGCCATATTTGAATTTGAAATTTGAATCCTTGATTCAAATTTGTTCAAACCCTTCTGGTTTTAGTTGCATTAGCCCAACACACTCATATTGCCATGTTTCATGCATGCATCATATTGTTGCACATTGTTTGGTGATGTTGTGTATCAGTGTCCTTTGCGACAGGTTCTGCCTCCGAGGAGTACCGTGATTACCCTAACGAAGAACCGTATCAGTGCATCGAACCATCAGGCAAGCAACCAACCATTTGATCATATCGATACAATCCCATGTTCTCGCTCCTGCTCTCTTTTACTGCATTAAGACAACGCGATTCAAACTGCTGTGTGCTACGGTAGTTGAACCCATTTCCTCTGCATGACCTGTCATTGCCACAGTAACTAGATGAAACCCACTAGCATGTGTAGGAGTTGATTGAGCCCTATGTATGTGTTGTTCCTACCCTGCTATGCCTGCTATGCTTAGAGTCGTGTCAGGTCTGGTTCATCTGGGTGATGGGCTAGAGTGAAATGATTATGTCGGTAATGAGAGTGGTGTGGTGAACACGATTTGGTAAAGGTATCGATGAAAGGCCATGTAGGAGTACATGGTGGGTTGTTTCATTGAAGCCGACCTTAAGCACTGAGATCTGTATGTGTGATTTAAGAATCAGCTACTACCATGCATTGGGCCCGAAACCAATGGACCCTCTCGGCTTCTTATTCACCCTAGTTCTCCGTCCAGGAGTTGCAAGTAGTTTCTGGTGTTTGTAGCCTACTGGAGGCCGTGGACAGCGCTGACCGTAGGGGTGGGCTGTGATGCGGTAGGTACG
>NW_021215580.1:0-1418 GCF_002162155.2 Triticum dicoccoides | reverse complement strand
TGCACGTTGCGTGGGTGGCCGGAAGCAGAACTAGCCCCCTTAATACAAGAGCAGGCTTACGTTCCAATCCGGCGCGCGCCGCTCCGTCGCTGACGTCTGAAGTGCTTCGGCTGATACCACGACGTCGGGATACCCATAACTACTCCCACGTAGATGGTTAGTGCGTATAGGCTCGTAGCCGACTCAGATCAAATACCAAGATCTCGTTAAGCGTGTTAAGTATCCGCGAACGCCGAACAGGGCCAGGCCCACCTGTCTCCTAGGTGGTCTCAACCTGCCCTGTCACTCCGCCACAAAGTAACAGTCGAGGGCCGTCGGGAACCCAGGCCCACCTCTACCGGGATGGAGCCACCTGTCCTTTCAGCCCCCTCGTCAGAATCACTTGCGGGTACTCAATGAGCTGACCCGACTTTAGTCACCATCTGTATAGTATGTATGTATGTATAGTATATACCCGTGATCACCTCCCAAGTGATCACGGCCCGATAGTATAGCAAGGCAGACTGACAAGAATGTAGGGCCAATGATGATAAACTAGCATCCTATACTAAGCATATAGGATTGCAAGTAAGGTATCAACAGATGTAGCGACAATGTCAGGCTATGCATCAGAATAGGATTAACGAAAGCAGTAACATGCTACACTACTCTAATGCAAGCAGTATAGAGTAGAATAGGCGATATCTGGTGATCAAGGGGGGGGGCTTGCCTGGTTGCTCTGGCAAGAGAGAGGATCGTCAACTCCGTAGTCGAACTGGTCAACAGCAGCGTCGGTCTCGTAGTCTACCAGAGAGAAGAGGGGGAAGAAATAATGAATACAGAGCAAACAAAGCACCACAAAATATATCAAGGCAATACGCTGTGTTCGGTGTGCCCTAATGCGGTAGTAGGTGATACCGGTGAAGGGGGGAAAACCTCCGGGAAAGTATTCCCGGTGTTTCGTGTTTTCTGAAAGATGAACCGGAGGGGGAAAGTTGCGGGTTTGATATGTTAGGGGTGTGTGGTGGACGAACGGGCTACGTATCCGGGTTCGTCTCGTCGTTCTGAGCAACTTTCATGTTGAAAATATTTTAATCCGAATTACGGATTAAAAGATATGATTTTCTAAAGATTTTATTAATTTCTGGAATTTATTTAATTATTTAATTAATTCGGAAAATGGATTTATGACGTCAGCATGACGTCATGCTGACATCAGCAGTCAACAGGGGTTGACTGGGTCAAACTGACGCGTGGGTCCAATGGGACCCACCTGTCATACTCTGTTAGGTTAATTAGGATTTAGTTAAACTAATTACTGTTTAATTAAGCTAACAGGTTAATTAGATTAATTAATTAAGGTTAATTAACTTAATTAATTTAGTTAATTAATTAATTAATTAAATTTATTTTTATTTTAATTATTGTTTTATTTATTT
>NW_021215579.1:0-833 GCF_002162155.2 Triticum dicoccoides | reverse complement strand
AGTTCTTGCTCATCTTGCTGCCATTTTCGATCTCCTTGCTCAAAGCTCCATTCACAAAACTTCTTTTCTTTGGTATGTGACTCCTCCAATGGTCCAATTAGTTTTTGTTCTAGTGCTTTATTTATTAAAAAAATTGCTGCTTAGGTGACCCTGTTCTTGCGCTTGCATGTCAAATTTATGTGGTCAATAGTAGTTCTAATGCATGATATAGCCTCTAGGCACTTGTAGGAGTAGTTTCTATCAATTTTGTTGAGTTTGGTTCACTTTTATTTTGAGTCACTAAAAATTTCAGAAATTTTTCAGAGGAAGAAATATGTTTAGGAAAATGTACCAAGGTGGTTCCTCAAGGAAGCAAGGACACAGGCCCGCGATACGTGAGCCGGACAATGAACTACCAAGAGAAGCTCAAGTGCGGCCTTGTGAATGGCCATCCGAAGATTTTATGGTAATGCTGAACTTGAGGGAATTAAGGAGGAATTTGACGCGTATGTGCGTAATGCTGAACTTGAGGGCTTCGTGTCAGATAAGTGCCCACAATATTATCACCTAACTGATTCCTTTGTGAGAAGGTTTAAATTTACTACATCGCGCAATTCTCACAATGTCCTATTTGATCTTTATGATAAATCTTATACCATGGATTTAGAGGATTTTAATACTGCTTGTAAACTCCTGCGGTGGGGTAGTGCTAGTGAACCTTGCAAATCTGAATTTAAAGAATTTCTTGCTAGTATCACTATGGGGGAATCTAGAGAAATAACACAAGCTACCATAGGGAGCATTCATTTTCCTGTCATACATTATTTTGCTCTCTTTATAGGTAGATGCATAAA
>NW_021215578.1:0-1767 GCF_002162155.2 Triticum dicoccoides | reverse complement strand
CTCACCCTGCGCAATGTACGCATGTGACGAAGGAGTGGATGTAGGCAAAATTTGTCCTCCATGGGCCACGGTTTTGGGCACTTCTTTGTCTAAATGGTTCCTCTCATTTTTCTTCTCCTAGTGGCACGATAACGTGGTTCGGAACGCAACGATTCATTGGAGTCGGCGATGGTGGATGGCGACCATGTTTCTCTTTGTCGGTTTCTCCTTTACGTGAACCTTTTGCCCTATAAGTGCTCCTCTGCGTGCGGTTGTGCTTTGGTCGTGGACGAGGACGAGGAGGAGGGTTGGGCCACCGTCGCCGGAGATGACAGGGAAGACGGAAAAATGAAGAAAAAAATTCATCAGAATCTTGCCGAAGTGGGGGAGGGGGCGTCATGGGGCGGAGTGGGACTGGGCTTGTAGGCGGCATGGTGCACGGCTGCTCGAGTGGCCATGGGAGCTAAGAACTAAATGAAACCAGAAATGGGCTAGTTAGGCGATAATTCCCCATCAAAAGGTTTTCCCTCGTATTAAAAACACTAAGAGTCGAAAGCGGGGTTTTGGCTCCCGTGCTTAGATGAGCCTATGCATTACAGTAAAATCACTAAAAATATTAAAAATTAAAATAAAAAAATTGAATTTTTTGTGGTGAAAGATGCTTGAGTGCGTGATGTTCGTGCCAAATTCCGTCGTGTTTGGACATCTAAGTAGCTAATAGAGGGAAAACAAGAAGCAAAATTGAGGTCTGTGAGAAAGTTCATTGTTCAGACCAATTATATTTTTTTTTGCCACGAGCTCCTCAGATGTCCAGACACGATAAAATTTGGTACGGACATCGCACACTCCAATATCTTTCATGTAAAAATATTTCAGAATTTTTAAATCTTTTTAGTTTTTTTTAATTTACTGTTCACCAGGAGGAGCCGAGCCCGGGAAATGAATATTCGCTCAGAGTGATAGTATTTTGTTAAGCGTAGGTCAAGAGGAACATTTTTGTCAGTACATGGTGCGCGTACCCTCCTACATGCTGGATCTGTCTCGTGCCAGTTTTTGGCGAGAGCGGGTTATGGGGCGCCTTCGGTGTCCACGTCGACGTGAGCCCACCGCCTCCCTCCCTCCACGTACAGCTCTATCTCGTCGTTCACGTGGCCACGGCCGCGTCCACCGGCAACCTCCTCACGGCCGCTATAAAATGCGCGCCTGCGCGTTCACAATAGGCACAGCAACGCAACATCAGCCAAGTGTCATCACCATCGTTCTAAACTAGCGAGCAGCACCTTCTCTAGTTCTCTTCCTGCGCTAGCTTTTCTCTGCCTCGAGTAATGGCGACCATGGTGACTTTGAGCTCCTTCGCCGTCGTCGGCCGGTCCGCCGCCCGTTCTCCGGTGGTGGCCCCGCGCCGGCGCGCCCTCGTCGTCAGGGCCCAGGCCGAGGTGAGCTTTCACGTCACGCACTCAACTGTTTCGGATGCTGGCTGGCTAGTGTTACTTCAAGACTCGATCTCAATGTAAAATTGTTTGTGTATGCGCAGCCTGACATGGACTCAACCAAGGAGACGACGAGCGCGTCGACCTCCTCATCCCCACGCACGAGCCCTGCCCCGACCCCGATCCCGGCAGCACCCAAGCCCATGACCAAGAAGGCCAACCCCTCGGTCTGGGACGCGCTGGCCTTCAGCGGCCCGGCGCCGGAGCGCACCAACGGCCGGCTGGCCATGGTGGGATTCGTGGCGGCGCTGTCCGTTGAGGCGGCGCGCGGCGGTGGGCTCCTCGACCAGGCCGGCAG
>NW_021215577.1:0-2231 GCF_002162155.2 Triticum dicoccoides | reverse complement strand
CTGACCATTGGCTAATCCTATCTTAGCCAGGTCGAGAAACTTAGGCAAACCAAACCATAACCAAACCCCAGCCAAGCTTCTCGTGCAAGATAGCCACACAGTGACCCCGATACCTTTTGGCAGTCAGTGCCCAACATATCAACCTAACCTGTCGCTCATGCGCCAGTGGCCGGCCCCTAAATAGTCCTTTCTCGCAAGCGTGCGAAGGAAGACTCCGTCTCCTTTTTCCTATAAAAAGGGGCACGCTAGCCCCAACACAGCACAGCACAGCCTCTACCCCCAAACCAAGCTACAATGCCCGGCCCTGTCGTGCACAATGAAACCACAGCAACCAACCTTGGAGGTTTTGTGACCATACTCGCAAACCTCACCCGTCGTGCCTATGCGTTAGAGGAGCCACCAGAATTTGTTGTGTACCAAGGACCCATGAGCGGTGAAGACCGTCAATTCTGGGCCACTGTGCACATCTACGGTAGGGGACTGTCACCCGAGCGCCCCTACAGGTTCACCGGAAGAACAACTTCCTTTGAGCCACAAGCCATACAACTAGCTGCTCGAGAGGCTATAGTTCATCTCAGGCACTTGTCGCCCAGAGTTAACTGTCGCTCGTTCCACTACTACCCCAGACGTGAAGGGTATGGTAGACCACCCCAAGTTCCCAACGGAGATCACGAGACGGACCCCGCATTGTTGCACCTAGTGCGCTATGTAAGTGCACTAGAGGCACTGTGCGATCAAATCACTATTGATTTAATTGCAGCTCGTGGAGAGCTGGTTCGTCGAGCCCCGGCGAGAGAAGAAAACGAGCCCAACGCCGACAACCCAGTCGTGCTGTTTGGACAACCGATCGAGACCCCGAGATCAGCTCCAGCCACCAACCGAGATGCTTTGATGACCCTAGAAGTGCTTCGTCGCCTATTGGGAACACACTCCAACGGGATTGGGGCTAACAATCCCCGCGATGGTCATCATCACTACCCCGACCCTGCAGTTCCTCCGCCATCTCCGACTAATCCCGGCAGTGAGACACGTGGAGAAGCCTCGATATCCACCAGGCACGCCCGTTTAGACATAAACGAGGTAGACTAAGCCGTACGAGTAGTACCGAGTCTCAGTGTAGCCTCACTTTGTAATCATGTGACCGTGTATATTAACACAGCCTGTTGTTGTGCCTCTGTTTTAATAGTAGCCTTGCATATTTGGTCAGCGCATAGTTGCATATTTTTCCGGGCACAACTACCAAAACCAACCCAATGACAACCACAATAACACGTCTCTTTATGAGATAGGTGTATCTCTGACACTGACCTGACCTTTGGAGCTAAGCTGGTAAATTTATTACCTTTCACCACGGTAAAACAAATCCGGCTCCATTGCTATATAAAGGCTACCTTGTGACCTTACCCAGCAACCCTCACCTTGTGCACCACACTCACAACTTTTTCCTGTCATGCCGAGCCCCAGCATTCATCTGAGAACCCCAGATGCAACCCCAGGTAGCTTTGTCAAAATATTGTGGGATTTTACCCGCAGTACCATGGGTTCTACCCAGCCACCTCAGTACGAGCTGTTCAAATCAAGGATCACCCCATCCACCTCGGAATATTGGGCAGCAGTACACATTCCTCCTGTAGACCCCAACCAAGATCCAACAGAAGTTTCCTTCGTGGGGAAATCTATGCCAACCCCACACTTGGCCATAGAAGCTGCTGCGAAAGAAGCGATTGCTCGCCTTCGATCCGCTGTACCCTATGCCCGCAAACGAGGATATTATTACTTTCCGAGCCGTGCAGTACCCAGAGAAGTAACGTCTTTTCCCGGTGGGCGTATTGAGAGAGACCCAGTTCTGGCCAACCTTATCCAGTACATCATCGCTCAAGAGCATTTGAACCAACGAGTGATGGATTATCTCCAGGATCTCACTGATCTGAATCCTCAGATTGCCATCGGCAGACCACTAAGGCCCGACCCGGAGAGACGCATACATCGACTGGTCAATCCACTTCCTCCGATAGAAGAGGAGTGTATCCCTTTACCAGAGACATTTTATCAGGACCCCACCCAGTTACCCTTTTCATTTTAGACGTCACTACTGTATTTGTTTTTGCAGCATTTATATTTGCGTGTATCTTATGCATGGTACCCCAAATTTGTGCGACGAGTCGAGTATTTAGTTTCTACTGGTATGAGTAATTTTTCTTCGTGATTAACTTGTGTAACCGCGAAAGATC
>NW_021215576.1:0-1581 GCF_002162155.2 Triticum dicoccoides | reverse complement strand
CCGGAAGCCGGTGGGCGATTTCCTTGGCTAAGTACCCGGCCTCCCGGAGCTTGGTGATGTCCTTCTCCTTGACAGAGGAGACCATCCACTTGCCCTGCGCTCCGGATCCGGACATTGCTGGAGTGATTTTTTGAGATGGAAAGGATGGAAGCTTGGGCGCTAGAGCTCGAGAATGGATGGGCAGAGAGAAGGAAGGCGTGGGTGAAAGAGGTGAATCATTATCCCTTTAAAAAGGCTGTGAATATCAAGTGCCTCCCCACTCGCCTTAAAACTCGCTTATTCCCCAAGGGCCGTGCAGACGGCGCGGTTGGATTACCCACGCCCGTATTGATGATAATCCCGCAATAAGGGGACACGATCTCTGCTTTGACAAGACATGCCAATAAAACTGCATCTTAAAACATGGAGCGGGAGGCTAAAAAATGGTTCGAAACAATGACCGGGCTGTGACGTGATGTCATGCTACAAAAGTTGTCAGTGGATTGGACTCATAAAATATTATACTCTCTGTGTATGTGTGTGTTACCATTTTGTAGAGCTGGACATGTTTTATGTGTTCGAAGGCTGTTTTGGAGTATTCGGAGGAGGAACCTGCCTTGCAATGCCGAAGACAACCTGCGCGTCGGACACCTCATCATTGAAGCCCGGTTCAGGGGCTACTGAGGGAGTCCTGGATTAAGGGGTCCTTGGGTGTCCGACCCGTGGGACATGGGCCGGACTGATGGGCCGTGAAGATACAAGACAGAAGACTCTCTACTTTGTTCGGATGGGACTCACCTTGGCGTGGATGGCAAGCCTGGTGTTCGGATATGAAGATTCCTTTCTCTGTAACCGACTTTGTACAACCCTAGCCCCCTTCGGTGTCTATATAAACCGGAGGGTTTAGTCCATAGAGGCAATCATAATCATACAAGCTAGACTTCTAGGGTTTTAGCCATTATGATCTCATGGTAGACCAACTCTTGTAACCCTCATACTCATCAATATCAATCAAGCAGGATGTAGGGTATTACCTCCATCAAGAGGGCCCGAACCTGGGTAAAACTTCGTGTCCCGTGTCTCATGTTACCATCAACCATAGACAAACAGTTCGGGACCCCTACCCGAGATCCGCCGATTTTGACACCGACAGGGGGGCATGGAAGAAGAAGAAGGAGGGTTGCTCTCTCCCCCTCGCTTCCGTTGGCGCCGGAGTGCCATCGGGGCAATGATCGGGATGGCGATATACATCAACAATCTTTCTACCGTCAACACCAACTTTCTCCCCTCTATGCAGCGGTGTAACACCTCTTCTCCCCGCCGTAATATCTACTTAAACATGGTGCTCATCTCCATATATTATTTCGCAATGATCTATGGTTATCCTATGATGTTTGAGTAGATCCGTTTTGTCCTGTGGGTTAATCGTGATATTGGTTGGTATGATTGTATATTTTGTTTATGGTGCTGTCCTACGGTGCCCTCCGTATCGCACAAACGTGAGGGGCCCTCGCTATAGGGTGTTGCAATATGTTCATGGTTTGCTTATTGTCAGTGTTGCGGGGGTGACAACAGCCTAAACGCGGATATGTGGCTTATGAC
>NW_021215575.1:0-1581 GCF_002162155.2 Triticum dicoccoides | reverse complement strand
CCGGAAGCCGGTGGGCGATTTCCTTGGCTAAGTACCCGGCCTCCCGGAGCTTGGTGATGTCCTTCTCCTTGACAGAGGAGACCATCCACTTGCCCTGCGCTCCGGATCCGGACATTGCTGGAGTGATTTTTTGAGATGGAAAGGATGGAAGCTTGGGCGCTAGAGCTCGAGAATGGATGGGCAGAGAGAAGGAAGGCGTGGGTGAAAGAGGTGAATCATTATCCCTTTAAAAAGGCTGTGAATATCAAGTGCCTCCCCACTCGCCTTAAAACTCGCTTATTCCCCAAGGGCCGTGCAGACGGCGCGGTTGGATTACCCACGCCCGTATTGATGATAATCCCGCAATAAGGGGACACGATCTCTGCTTTGACAAGACATGCCAATAAAACTGCATCTTAAAACATGGAGCGGGAGGCTAAAAAATGGTTCGAAACAATGACCGGGCTGTGACGTGATGTCATGCTACAAAAGTTGTCAGTGGATTGGACTCATAAAATATTATACTCTCTGTGTATGTGTGTGTTACCATTTTGTAGAGCTGGACACGTTTTATGTGTTCGAAGGCTGTTTTGGAGTATTCGGAGGAGGAACCTGCCTTGCAATGCCGAAGACAACCTGCGCGTCAGACACTTCATCATTGAAGCCCGGTTCAGGGGCTACTGAGGGAGTCCTGGATTAAGGGGTCCTTGGGTGTCCGACCCGTGGGACATGGGCCGGACTGATGGGCCGTGAAGATACAAGACAGAAGACTCTCTACTTTGTTCGGATGGGACTCACCTTGGCGTGGATGGCAAGCCTGGTGTTCGGATATGAAGATTCCTTTCTCTGTAACCGACTTTGTACAACCCTAGCCCCCTTCGGTGTCTATATAAACCGGAGGGTTTAGTCCATAGAGGCAATCATAATCATACAAGCTAGACTTCTAGGGTTTTAGCCATTATGATCTCATGGTAGACCAACTCTTGTAACCCTCATACTCATCAATATCAATCAAGCAGGATGTAGGGTATTACCTCCATCAAGAGGGCCCGAACCTGGGTAAAACTTCGTGTCCCGTGTCTCATGTTACCATCAACCATAGACAAACAGTTCGGGACCCCTACCCGAGATCCGCCGATTTTGACACCGACAGGGGGGCATGGAAGAAGAAGAAGGAGGGTTGCTCTCTCCCCCTCGCTTCCGTTGGCGCCGGAGTGCCATCGGGGCAATGATCGGGATGGCGATATACATCAACAATCTTTCTACCGTCAACACCAACTTTCTCCCCTCTATGCAGCGGTGTAACACCTCTTCTCCCCGCCGTAATATCTACTTAAACATGGTGCTCATCTCCATATATTATTTCGCAATGATCTATGGTTATCCTATGATGTTTGAGTAGATCCGTTTTGTCCTGTGGGTTAATCGTGATATTGGTTGGTATGATTGTATATTTTGTTTATGGTGCTGTCCTACGGTGCCCTCCGTATCGCACAAACGTGAGGGGCCCTCGCTATAGGGTGTTGCAATATGTTCATGGTTTGCTTATTGTCAGTGTTGCGGGGGTGACAACAGCCTAAACGCGGATATGTGGCTTATGAC
>NW_021215574.1:0-949 GCF_002162155.2 Triticum dicoccoides | reverse complement strand
AAACGCAGGACGATCGTACGCCCGATGGAGTTATCCACAAAGCCCTTGCCCTCTGGCACCTTGGCCGCGAAAACCGGGTATGCCACATCCTTCTCCCTGAGACGCCGCTTCTCCAAAGCAAGAACACTGTCATGCAGACTCCGCATAGCACCGGTTGCAGCATTGAGCATATTTGTCGGTAGCATCGCCCTACCCGCCACATGCACCCTCCTCGAGATATCCTGCGGTGAAGGTGGCCTGTCCTGAGCACGGATCGTACTCGGTGCCGGCTGGCTCGCACCCTTCTTAGTCTTTCTTTTGCGTGCCTTCTTCTTCTCCTGTAATGGGACCGAGTTCTGCTCACAGACCGCCTTCTTGAGTGTGTTGGGGCTGATAATATTTCGCACCTCGCCTATCTGAGGCTCGGTGAAGTCGACAGCTGGAGGCGTCTCCTGAGAGCTGAACGCCTTACGGCGCCTGTTGCAACTTGGCTTCTCCGCGGTACGAGCTAGATCGCACACTTCTTTTGTTGGGTTTGGTTCTTGAGAAGGAGGCCCCATGAAGTCGCCATCGTACCCATGCTCGGCAAAGTACTGATCGACGTTGCCAAATGTATCATCGTCGTCGTCATCGTCGTTCTGATCCTGTGCCATATGCATGTTTGGATCCAGTGGCATAGGGATGTCCGGCACCGTTACGGCGGTCTTGCCATGGGGCCGACTTGGCGCCGGCACGACTGGCGGTGTTGTCTTTGGGGTGGTGTCCCCCGCCCCCAAACGAATCTGGCTCTTCGGCCAAAGCAGGGGCCAGCTCAGGCAGGCGCTGAGGGTCATCACGTCATCATCGTCGGCCCCGACGGGTCGAATCGGAGGTAACAAGTCGTCGCAGCCTGGCAGCACCCGAACCAGTTGAACCCTAAACAAGTTGGGTGGCATCTGGGTACCGTGGAACAAGGGGTTGCCCGGTTGAA
>NW_021215573.1:0-1323 GCF_002162155.2 Triticum dicoccoides | reverse complement strand
CAGCAGCTCCAACCTCAATGCCTTGATGTTGAGATCCAAGTCCTTGGTGGCACCCCAAGCCTCCAGCACGCCATCAGCAACGGGGGCCAGCGTCTTGCCCACCACCCATTTGCGCAGTGCAGAGGAGCGCATCCATCCTGCACCAATGTATTCATGATTTGTGATGTACTCCCTCCGTCCGGTGAAAAGTGTACATATAAAAATTATAGGACAAATTATGAAGTGAAGTAAAAAATGCATTGAAAAGGTGCAAGTCACCATCTCTCCTGTTTAATTACACATACAACTGATCCATCCATCAGGCCCTCCATACCGCTGCTGCTGCTAATCCAAGATACGTCCTGCCGCAGCGCCACCCGCCGCCACCATGAGGCAAGGCTGAGCGCCGCCCCACGGGACCCGACCAGCCGCTCCTCCACATGCCAGGGGCCCCACCGTACGCCAAGACACGGGAGAGAAGGAGAGACCCCCGCCACCATGATCTGCCCCGGGCTTAGCCCGGCAGTGTCACGCGGCTGCGACAAGAGGAGCGGAGGAAGTAGATCAGGGCTCGGCGGCGGCTAGGGTAGCAGCCTGCCCGAGTCGCCCGGTGCGGCAGCCATGCGGGGGTGGCGGCTCTTCAAATGATGGGGGGGGGGGGTCTTTTAAAATGGGAGATATATTCACTTCCCGACCTCTGCACCAACTAGGGATGCATACATTCATTTTAGTATGAGTACCAAGATAAACATGATCCTCATAATTTTTTAAATGAGTATCAAGATATTTCTTGATGAGTGGTTTCACCAACACCAAGCTTGATTCTCAATAAATGGGAGAAACCCCCTGTGCGTCACTTGTCAATTCTAGGAATTGAACTCGGGCCGTTAGGCTGCACAACCGCATTCCCAACCACTAAATCAAGGCTCTCTTTGCCCTCCTCCAAGCTGCCGCCCTCCTCCTGCTTGTCCGGCGGTGGATCTGGCGTGTCATGGTCGCGGCCATCCCTTCCCCTGCTGGCAGCACAGCCTAGCATGCTGGTGGTGGTGCTGCTTGCTGTGGTCAGGTGTAGGTGATGTCTGGCTATAGGGGCATAAGCGGCCCTACCTCATGCAGTCTCCCTCCTCCGACGGCTTTTCCACCGCCTCAAGTCGTCGATAAAGGCTCTTGCATGGCGGTAATGAGGAAACATCGGTAGTGATAGGCGCGGGCAGCCTCGCGTCGGGGTCCTTGTTGGCGCTGCTGCGGCCCCGGCTGCCTCGGACCCGCGTTCTTCGATGTCCCTGGGCTGCTGGTGTCCTCTGCCGGGGGGCATCGGCCTCCGCAACCAGCAATTGCGTTCCT
>NW_021215572.1:0-2640 GCF_002162155.2 Triticum dicoccoides | reverse complement strand
GTCACCAGGCCTCCTCCCCGCCGCCCGTCTCCGGCTCGCCTCCCCTCTCGCTCCTCTTCCCCGACCCGATCTGGATCGTGAACGAGCAATGAGCTCGAAGCCCCCCTTCACCGGCGCCATCACCGTGCGCCACCACCACCGCCTAAAGACGTCACCGTCGCCGAACCTTGTGTCGCCTCCTCGTATCCCTCCCATACTCACGTCCTCAAGCCAGACCGAGCCCCTTCTCGGCAACGCTGTGAGACGCCCCCGTTTCCCTCCTCTTTCCACCATGTTCACCGCGCCGCCCACCGTGCCCCTCGCCGTGCGCACGCCCACCACCGCACCAGCCCCCGCTCCGCGCACGACCCTACCCGCGCCCGCGCCATGATCCCCTTTTCCGCCCTACCTTCCTGCGCTCGCCGTGGTCCCGATGCTCCCCCGCGCCCTCTTTCGGGGGCGCCGACTGCCCCTGTCCCGCTGCTCGCCGCCGTGCCTCGCCACCGCTCTACTGCTACGTTACTATTGCGCTGCGGCCGCCGCCTCTTCCCGCTGCTCCGCCAGCGCCGAAGCTCCCGATTGGCTCCACCACTTCTCACGTTAAACTGCCGGCCTAAATGGCCTAAGCCCCGGCTAATGAACCCCCACTAACCAACTGACACCGGGACCCACATTCCCTAATTAACCATTTAATAAATTAAAACTCTTAAATTAACATTAGTGTATGACATGTGCGTCCCCTGTTAATTAATAATTTTACTGCTAGTTTTATTAGTTTCTGTTTTTTCTGTATATTTCTTTTGTATTTGAACAGGCTTTATACAATAATATTTAGCGTATCATACACATACAAATGTAATCATAGCATATACATACAAATAGTCTCATCAAATTATGTCATCATCATAATCATCATCCATCACAAAGTGGTCTCTCGTCATCATCTCGAAAATAGCGATACAAGTCTCGATTACTTGCAACTACATCGTCATCCATCTAAACAATGATATACGCGAGAAGAGCTATCACTATGAGTGAGAGCGGAACTATGCAGTACATGAGTTTGTATCCCTCTCTCACATTAGCGTGAACCTAAACTAACTACTAGCTGTTGCTCGGAAACCGGAAACCGGTACACCTGGGCCTGACACTCCGGCCACTCGTTGTATACTCCTGGCATAGCACTTCTTCGCCATCGATGATCTATGCACCTGCATCATCACATGAGTCGATGATATGCAAAATATATAGTTGAGCAACAGAAAGAGACAGACTTGGCAAAAATAGAAGCAACATATCATAAGCATAAATAACAAAGTTCATCATACGCAAAATGCCCTAACTAGAGTGATCTTCGCTAGTCGAGGAGGACGGTTTAATTACATCACAAATAATGTTTCGTCGTGCATAACTCAAAGTTCCGTCATACAGAAAGAATGAACTAAATGGACACATTGTCATATTTTGAAAATCACTCCAACATGTCGTGCCATCCATCCAAGTCAAGGAGATAGTACCCGAGCTTAGTGAAAGGCTTTAGGTCGAGATGCTGAGCGGCTACGCGTGTTCGGACGTCTTCCCACGACATTTTTCCTTCTTCATAGAACATCCCTGTTTTTTCGACGACCTCCTTCATCACTGGTAGAAAAAGGGCCTGTTGTCCCGGTTCGTAAGGGCCTGTTGTCCCGGTTCTGCAACCGGGACTAAAGGGTCGATACTAATGCCCTGTCCCTTTAGTCCCGGTTCAATCCAGAACCGGGACAGATGGGCCTCCGTGTGGCCTGTGCGCGGAGCCCAGGCAGGAGACCCTTTGGTCCCATTTGGTGGCACCAACCGGGACCAATAGACATCCACGCGTCAGCATTTCTGTGGTTGGGGTTTTTGTTTTTTTTGAAAGGGGGGGTGGGGTTTGGGGGTTTTGGGGGGTTAATTTAGGTGTTTCATATATTGTGTTAGCTAGCTATAATTAATAGAGAGAAGTGTCCTCTCTTATGTCCATGCTTGGTCTTCGCTACGTACTATACATACGTATAGAGAGGACTAGACACGCTAGCTAGCTAGTAAGCAAATGAAGGAAACAGAAGATCGTCATGAACATATATGGATACAGAGAGAAGTGATATCGACCACCTCTCCTTCTCCGAGAGATTGGTCGAACAACAAGTTCTCGTATATCTATCCGACACTACCGGCTACATATATACAATAATTATCTCTTACAAATATAATCATACGGACTTAGGGTCCACATAGTATTCTCCGTCTTCAGGGATCACGTGGTCAAGAAAGAATGCTGCAAATTCCTCCTTTATTGCTCGCATGCGAGCTGGTGCTAGGAGTTCATCCCGCTTCCGAAACATCTAATTTAAAGAAGGGGGTCAATACATATATATATGAATGAATGAAACTCACACAAATGATGGTAATAAAATAAAATTGTGAATGTTATTATTTACGTACTTCATATTGTTCGTCAGTGTAGCCCCGCTCACAGGTTGTGTGGCGGATGGACTCGCAAACATAGTATCCACAGAAATCATTCCCTTGTTCCTGCCACAACCACTTTACAAGAAATAGAGGTCAATCAAACTGATAAGCAAGAATGCCAAATGGTATTGATGAAACTAGCGCTTGAATGACTAGTAGATGCGCGGAACATGC
>NW_021215571.1:0-1259 GCF_002162155.2 Triticum dicoccoides | reverse complement strand
CTCAATCCTCATGGTTTATATATGCCTTTGCCTGTACCTAGTGTTCCTTGGGAGGATATATCTATGGACTTTGTTTTAGGTTTACCTCGAACAAAGAAGGGGAGGGATAGCATATTTGTTGTCGTGGATAGATTCTCGAAAATGGCACACTTTATACCATGTCATAAAAGCGATGATGCTGTTAATGTTGCTGATTTGTTCTGTCGTGAAATTATTCGCTTGCATGGTGTGCCAAATACTATTGTTTCAGATCGTGATACTAAATTTCTTAGCCACTTTTGGAGATGTTTATGGGCTAAGTTGGGGACTAAACTGCTTTTTAGTACTACTTGTCACCCCCAAACTGATGGACAAACTGAAGTAGTCAATAGAACGTTGTCTACTATGCTTAGGGCTGTTTTGAAGAATAATAAGAAAATGTGGGAGGAATGCTTGCCTCATATTGAATTTTCTTATAATCGTTCATTGCATTCTACTACTAAGATGTGCCCTTTTGAAGTTGCGTATGGTTTCCTACCTCGTGCACCTATTGATTTGTTGCCTCTTCCATCTTCGGAGAAGGTTAATTTTGATGCTAAACAACGTGCTGAATTGATTTTAAAAATGCATGAGTTAACTAAGGAAAACATTGAGCGTATGAATGCTAAATATAAACTTGCTGGAGATAAGGGTAGAAAACATGTTGTGTTTGCACCTGGAGATCTTGTTTGGTTACATTTGCGTAAGGATAGATTTCCTGATTTGCGCAAATCAAAGCTAATGCCACGTGCTGACGGTCCCTTTAAGGTGTTAGAGAAAATAAATGATAATGCATATAAACTTGAGCTACCTGCAGATTTTGGGGTTAGTCCCACTTTTAACATTGCAGATTTGAAGTCTTATTTGGGTGAGGAAGATGAACTTCCGTCGAGGACGACTTCATTTCAAGAAGGGGAGTATGATGAGGACATCAATACAATTGTTACACCCACAGCCCCTGCTGCTATACATACTGGACCAATTACTAGAGCTCGTGCACGCCAACTAAATTACCAGGTACTTTCGTTTCTTGGTAATGATTCTAATGTTCATGAGAATATGATGCTGCCTAAATTGGATACATTTGTTTTGCTTACAAATGAAGGGCCTAGCTTGGAGAAGGATGAACATTGGAACAAGAACGGAGTTACAAGTGATGATTTCAGGACTTTGAAGCCACCATAATGGGTGCATGAAGCCTTGGACGAAATATACAAGATGCCACTTCATAAATTTCGTCC
>NW_021215570.1:0-1001 GCF_002162155.2 Triticum dicoccoides | reverse complement strand
AACGGAAGTGGTTAAGGAGGAAATCACCCTCGATGACCACGACCGAATAGCTACACTACAGGTTAACATCAGAAGTGTTGTAGAGGTCTCACCCTCGGCACTCGATAGTAACCCAGCAGTGCCGAGCAACTAAGGGGAAAGTGAGGTGCGGTGCCGGGGCCTGGTCTTCAATCCCGTTGATCGGGTCTTCAATGATGAAGCAGGGGCAACAAGGACAAGGTGGGGGTCACTGATGGATCACTAACCAACCTATACTAAGCAGATTAGGATAAGCAGGTAAGGTACAATAAAAGGTACAAAAGCAGGCTATGCATCAGAATAGGAGCATACAGTAACAGTAGCAAAATCTAATGCAAGCATGAGAGAAAGGAATGGGCGATATCGGGATGATCAAAGGGGGGGCTTGCCTGGTTGCTCTGGCAAGGAGGGGTCGTTGTCAACGACGTAGTCGATCACCGGGGCATCAGCGGCCTCGGGGCCTACCGGAGAGAAGAGGGGGAAGAAACAGTAAATACATAGCAAACAGAGGTAACACCAAGCATGACATGACGATACGTAGCGCTAAGCATGCTCTAACGCGGTCCTAGACGTTATAGGTGAAGGGGGAAAACAACCGGGAAGGTGTTCCCGGTTCCGGACCTGTGTCAGACAGATGACCGGAGGGGGAAAGTTCCATGTTCAGCATGCTAGGGGCATGTGACAGATGAACAGACCGCGTATTCGGATTCGTTGGATTTTTCTGAGCAACTTTCATATAGAAAACATTTTCATCCGAGTTACGGTTTATTTTCTATGAATTTTTAAAGATTAAACCGTTTTCTGGATTTATTTAAATTAACAGAAAGGATAAATGACGTCAGCATGACGTAAGCATAACGTCAGCGGTCGGCTGACCAGTTGACCAGTCAACTGGGGCCCACCAGTCAGTGACTGGAGCTGCCCAGTCAGTCGTTGACCTGGTCAACTGGGACCGCCGGGCCCAGCTGCCAGTGACCCAGGGG
>NW_021215569.1:0-1577 GCF_002162155.2 Triticum dicoccoides | reverse complement strand
GGGCAGCGACGGCCGCACGCGGGCGTCGAGGCAGAGCGCGACGAAGCCCACCAAGACGCGCCACCCGCTGGGCGCGAGCTGGCCCGGCACGAGGCCGTAGTGTTTCAGCGCGTCGACGAAGAAGGCATGCAGAGGGAAGCGCACCCCGGCCTCCAGCGCGTGCGCGTACACGCACACGGACCCTCTCGGAGGCGGCCGCGTGGATGCGCACAGGTCGCCGGCGGGAAGCCCGGCGAACTCCCTACGCACGCCGATCTTCTTGAGGAGGTCGTCGACGGCTTCCTGAGTTTGAAATGAGGATGTGTAGCGGTCGGCAGCGAATGCAGATTCTGTGAGCTTATGCACCCGGGCCTCACTATCCTAACACTCCAATGTTGCTTTGAGATCTGTGCTACACAACTACCTTATTACATGGAATTTTCTCTTTTTTGTTCTTCTCATATAAAACATGTCTTGAACTTCAAACTTTGCAGTACAACATAACTTTATAACTAGAATGTGAGATAAAACTTTCAGATTTTTTTGTCCGACATAAATATGAAAAATAAGATTTTTTAATCAAATAAATCTCATTTTGTATATTTATGTTGGACCAAAAAATCTGTAAGTTTTATCCCACATTCTACATAGAAAGCTTTGTTATGCTGCAAAGTTAAAAGTACAAATACATGTTCTATATGAGAGAAACAAAAAAGAGAAAATTATTTGCACGAATCATGATGCAGAAATGAGTGGTTCGATAAGGAGTATCCGGGTGCATAGGCTCTAAAACATGTTTTCGGGTCGGCAGCAAACCCCGAGAGCCCCGCGGCTGCGGCGCCGTCGGCGTTGCCTGCATGCGTGGCGCAGGCGCGGGGAGAGAGAGGTGGGGTGGCGCCTGGGATCTTGACGGAAGACGAGTGGAAGTCCTTGGAGGAAGGCATCAGGGCGCGCTTGTGCTGTCTGTTCGTGCGTGTGCTCGCTCGCTCCGGGGTAGAAGAGAAGTATTTGGGGGAGCCTGGCTCTATGCTCTACACCGTATGGAAGTCAAAGGCACATGCACACACGCACACCGCCTTGTTCATAGGAAGCATGCTTGAGAATTTATTTGCCTAATTTAGTGTCCTTGGAATATGTGCCGTCACACGTTTGCGAGATTAATTAGACGCGTGTATGCTTTGAACTTGAGAGCGGGGAACTCCAATCTTTCTTTCGAGACGGGAGACTTTGAACATTTCACGACCTGTCCCGTTTTGCTGGAAGTGAGTCGCCTGAAATTTGAATTTTGGTCAATCGATTCAGTGGAGAGGAAGCAGCAACCGCAGAGGAGCACCAAGGCCGCCGGCGGAGGCAGCAGCCGCAGAGGAGCAGCCTCCTCGTCTATCTTAGGGGTGCAGCGGGTGCTGGGGGAACAACATGCTCCTTGCCTTCTTGGTGGTGGCGGCGGGTGCAGGTTCACCGGCGTTGAAATTGAAGGTACTCCCTCCGTCTAGGTGAGTAAGTCATCTTAGATTGTGCACCATGACCAAGGAGGAGAGGAAACCGAAAGACATTAATATTTATTTGCTAATTAATAGCACAGCATGCAATAAACTAAT
>NW_021215568.1:0-703 GCF_002162155.2 Triticum dicoccoides | reverse complement strand
ATAATCAATTCAAAGATGCAATGTTGAATAAACGCTCAACGACGGTACTGTGCTGGTCCTAGGCTAGACCGGACTAGAGACGCGAGCCTAGAACACTAATGAGGTCACGGCGTAGCACAACTAGCATCAATGAAGGATACTAAGTAGCTCTTGACAGCAAGATATAAGTGAAGATCACAACGGCAGTGAAGATAATGATGAAAAACAACTGCCAAGCAGGATATACAACAACTCTCTCTCCAACTTTCCTCTTGAAAAGTTTGAGACAATTTTCTGATAAATTCTTTCAAAGAATGCTACTAACTCAAGCTTTCCAATGCAAAAAGAATCACTCAATTCCGAGTTGATATGAGGAGTCAAAGAATTCTAAAACTGGCCTGAAAAATTGGAACAAGCTGTGTTCACGAACTTCGGAGGGCAAAAAGACCTATTTAGAAGCCGATTTTGAGGTGTCAAATATTGAACTAGCTTCTGCAACTATTTCTTTTTCTTCTTCTTCTTCTTGTTCTTCTTCTTCTTCTTCTTCTTCTTCTTCTCCTCCTCCTCCTCATCCTCCTCTGCTTCCTCCTCCTCCTCCTCGTCCTCCTCCTCCTCTTCTTCTTCTTCTTCTTCTTCTTCTTCTTCTTCTTTTCTTCTTCTCCTGCCCCTTTTCTTCTTCTACTTCTTCTTCTTCTTCTTCTTATTCTTCTTCTTGTTCTTCTTC
>NW_021215567.1:0-1376 GCF_002162155.2 Triticum dicoccoides | reverse complement strand
TGTCAATTTTTGCCCTAGGTTGTGAAGCAACCTATATTTCTGTTATTCCCAAAATTCTCAAAAAATTCTCATAAATTCTTTGGATCATATATTCTTCAAATATGTAAAAAAAACCTTCCTCGCCTAGTTCAAATAGAATTCAACAATATTCATTTTCCTATTTTGTTCAGAACAACAATTTGTGAAGGAAGTGCTATTTATATATATTTGATTCACCTCAAACTTTTTGGGCACTCTTTCCTATCCAAATCATTGCCTCATGACAAAATTCAGCTCCATTTGCCTAGTAAATGTTCCTCGGCAAATTTCCAAAGTTTTTGTTCAGCTAGAAGCTTTGTGAAGGAAGTACCACTTTGGCATGTCCAAATGGTATCAATTTTCTACAGTGCTTTCCTATGTCCAAATAACCATCCTCCACCAAATTTCAGCTCAATCCATTCATTAGTTTGAGCCCAGCTTCAACATCCATATTTCTGCCCGATGTGGTACTTTGCAAAGCAAGTGCCATCCAAACTCCTCCATTTGAGCTGCAAATTTGCCAAGATAGTCTCCCTAGTAGATGATCATCCTCGACCAAAACTCAGGCCCATTGGCCATGTGCATTTCCCGTACCACTAATCAAACATTTGGCTGCTAATTCATGTTTGAGCATTCTTCGGTCTCCTCGTGAGATTCTTCTATTGTTATTTTCTTTCTAGCATCTACCTGGGGAGTACCCAACCTACTAGACATGCCTAGGCTGCCCATAACCCATGGCAACGTCACGGTCACACGGTGACCATGCGACGGGCATGCGAGTCTACGCGCTTTGGAGTTGGGGCCCTGGGCCACCGTCCAAAACCAACGTATCACCACCAAACCATGTATTTATGCTTAAATAGATACTTATGTACCTAGAAATGATTTTTGGAAAAAATAAAGAGCAAACTATAAGGCAGCTGCAGTTCAAATTTGACCCGCTTCCCGTTGAATCGCTGAAAATTTGTCTTTTTCACCAGAGGTGGATAAAAACTTTTTACACCCAACCATTTTGTCAATTGTGCATTAAACATGGCCTAGTATTTTATAAAATTGATTTGGTCCATTTTTGCAACAATTATTTGGTAGTTCCTTCACAAAAAATCTCATTCCGGGCACTCAGAAAATGGAAAATGAATTTTCCGTGCAAAGAAAATGAAAACTCCCTTAGGCAACATTGTTTGGAATTCCAATATGCACCCTTGTGCACAATATGAGATCGTTTGAACAAACTATGCCATGAATGTGGCCATAATATTAATCATTTGGCTTGAAAGCCATGGATCTTCACACATGATACCTCATTTCTGAGAACATTTTTTTAAAATAATTGTCGTATTACAAGTTTATTATTTTTC
>NW_021215566.1:0-863 GCF_002162155.2 Triticum dicoccoides | reverse complement strand
GGCTGCAGAGTGGTTCCAGCAGTACAAGGATTCCAGAGGTGGACGTGTTATCACTTGGAATGATTTTCGTCAAGATTTCCGCGCTCATCACATCCCTCAAAGTGTGGTTGAGAGTAAGCGTCAGGAATTCCGCAATCTGAAGCAAGGCTCTTTGTCTGTCTATGACTACAACAAGTTGTTCCAGAAGCTCGCCCGTTTTGCCAAGCAGGATGTTCCTGATGAGAGGAGCATGATCTATCAGTTCAGGGGTGGTCTTCGTGAGGAAATTCAGCTCGCTCTTGTCCTCTTTGAACCGTTGCGATACGATGAGTTCTACAACATGGCACTGAAGCAAGAGGCTGCTCAGATGAGGTGTGATGCTTCCAGGAAGCGTGCCAGAGATGTTACTCCGCCTTCCTCTACTCAAGTGGTCAAGCAGCAGAAGTATTGGCTTCCTCCTCCTCCGTTCCGTCAGCCGTATCAGCAGATGAGCAAAGGTGGCAGTGGTTTCTCCCACCCACCCAACCCAGGCTTTCAGAACAAGTCTTCGTCTCAAGCGCCAAGATCGAGTGCTCCGTATCACCGTCCGCTTTCAGAGGTCACGTGCAACAAGTGCCAACAGAAGGGTCACTATGCCAACAAGTGTACCAACCAGAGGCGTCTTCCTCCTCCTCCTCCTGTCAGATCGGCAAGTACAGCTGTGGTCAAGCATAACCCCAAGTCCGCCAAGGTCAACTTGATGAATGCAGCTCAGGCAGAGGACTCGTCAGATGTGATCATGGGTAACCTTCCTGTTAATGATATTCCTGCAAATGTTCTTTTTGACACGGGTGCATCGCATTGTTTCATATCGAGACCATTTTCATCTAAGCATGGGTTGCCTT
>NW_021215565.1:0-660 GCF_002162155.2 Triticum dicoccoides | reverse complement strand
GAGAAGAACCAAACAAGAACCAATAATATAGTAAGAACATGCAGGGGAGGTATGCCAACAAATGGAGGAGTGAAACCTCCAACTGAGAAGAACCGGCATAACCTCCAACATCGAAAACATCATAGAAGATGCGAGTGAACTCCGTTTTCGATGAACTCGAGCTGGTCACCAAGATGACCATAAGCTCCAAAACTCACAGCGAGAAGAACCAAACACGAACCAATAATATAGTAAGGAGAGGCAGGGGAGGTATGCCAACAAATAGATGAGGGAAACCTCCAACTGAGAAAAACCGGCATAACCTCCAACATCGAAAACATCATAGAAGGTGCGAGTGAACTCCGTTTTCGAGGAACTCGAGCTTGTCACCAAGATGACCATAAGCTCCAAAACTCACAAAGAGAAGAACCATACAAGAACCAATAATATAGTAAGAAGAGGAAGGGGAGGTATGCCAACAAATAGAGTTGTGAAACCACCAACTGAGAAGAACCGGCATAACCTCCAACATCGAAAACATCATAGAAGAAGCGAGTGAATTCCGTTTTCGATGAACTCGAGCTTGTCACCAAGATGACCATAAGTTTCAAAACTCACAAAGAGAAGAACCAAACAAGAACCGATAATATAGTAAGAAGAGGTAGGGGAGGTATGCCAACA
>NW_021215564.1:0-696 GCF_002162155.2 Triticum dicoccoides | reverse complement strand
GACCAAAAAACAACAAATGATGGCAGAACATGTTGGAAATTGATAACGTCGCTTTGAATGCTGCATACTGAACACAAAAGAAGTCCAGAGTTCAAATAAGTTTAAAAAACATTGAAGTGGCCGTGTAACAAATGAGTTCTCGTCCGAAACCATGATACTCCGAAAGAGTTTGTCCAATTTGTACACGAAGTGCATCCAGTTTTTGCCGTGACCCTCTCTACTCTTTCGCACATGCTATGCGGGTGAAATGATGATACCATGCCAAGTTTCAACATTTTCAGAATTCATTTTGTAGTGATTTTCAATTTCACGACCATTTAGCTCTCTAAACAATTAGGTAAATGACCGAAAAACAACAAATGATGTCAGAACATGTTGGAAATTGATGATGTCGCTTTGAATGCTGCATACTGAACACAAAAGAAGTCCAGAGTTCAAATAAGTTTAAAAAACATTGAAGTGGCGGTGTAACAGATGAGTTCTCGTTCGAAACCCTGATACTCCGAAAGAGTTTGTCCAGTTTGTACACGAAGTGCGTCCAGTTTTTGCCGTGACCCTCTCTACTCTTTCGCACATGCTATGCGGGTGAAATTATGATACCATGCCAAGTTTCAACATTTTCAGAGTTCATTTTGTAGTGATTTTCAATTTCACGGTCATTTAGCTCTCTAAACAATTAGGTAAATGACCGAAAAA
>NW_021215563.1:0-1118 GCF_002162155.2 Triticum dicoccoides | reverse complement strand
TCATCAACACTCGCGGTTTTTGCCGATTCAGGCCCGTTTCTTGGACTATTACTCAATTTTGGGGTCCCGAAGTGATTTCGACGATTGACGAACCCCGGGTTGCGTTTATGTATCAGTCATAACCGCTCACAATTTTGGCCAATTCTTGTCCGTTTTGTGGACTATTACTCACCGTTTTGGGGTCCCGGAGCGATTTTCATGATTGACAATCCCAGGGTGCGTTTGCATGTCGGTCGTTGACACTCATAGTTTTGGCCAATTTTGTCCCGTTTCGTGTACTATTACTAACCGTTTTGGGGTATCGAAGCGATTTGCATAGTTGTTGAACCCCAAGGTGCGCTTACGTGTCGGTTATCAACACTCGCGGTTTTTGTTGATTCTAACCTGTTTCGTGCACTATTACTCTCGGTTTGGGGGTCCCAAAGCAAATTCCATGGTTGTTGAACCCCAAGTTGCGCTTACATGTCGATCATCAACTATCACAGTTTTTGTCGATTCTGGCCTGTTTCATGGACTATTGTTAAACCCCGAGGTCCGTTTACGTGTCGGTCATCAATACTCACGGTTTTTGTCGAGTCTGACCCGTTTCGTGGACTATTACTCACCATTTTGGGGTCCCAAAGCGATTTCCATGGTTGTCGAACCCCAAGGTGTGCTTATGTGTCGGTCATCAACACTCACAATTTTGGCTAATTCTGGTCCGTTTCGTGGACTATCACTCACGATTCTGGCCCGTTTTGGGGTCCCGGAGCGATTTTCACGATTGACGATCCCCATGGTGTGTTTGCATGTCCGGCGTCAATACTCACAGTTTTGGCGAATTCTGACCGTTTCGTGGACTATTACTCACTGTTTTGGGGTCACGGAGTGATTTGCATAGTTGTTGAACCCTAAGACAGTTTTGGCCGACTCTAGCCCGTTTCGTGGACTATTACTCATTGTTTTGGGATCTCGGAGTGATTTGCACGATTGGTGAACTCCGAGGTGAGTTTACGTGTCGGTCATCAACACTCACAATTTTTGCCAATTCTGGTTCATTTCGTGGACTATTACTCACCGTTTTGGGGTCCGAGAGCGATTTCCATGATTGACAATCCCCGGGGTGCGTTTACGCGTCT
>NW_021215562.1:0-958 GCF_002162155.2 Triticum dicoccoides | reverse complement strand
TTCTTCTTCTTCTTCTTCTTCTTCTTCTTCTTCTTAATTTTTATCGGGGACGAGGGTGTCGAGGATTGCCGTGGGGTCGAGGGTCGGGAACTAGGGTAGCGGGTCGAGGGTCGTTAAGGGGTCAAGGGTCACAGGGTCGAGGGTTCGAGAGTTCTATAGGGTCGAGGGTTCCAGGGTCGTCTAGGGGTCGAGGGTTCCAGGGTCGTCGAGGGTTCGAGGGGTCGAGGATCGCCGAGGGGTCGAGAGAGGTTTCCTAGTGTCAAAGTATTGAAGAAATCCATGGCTTCATCATTAGCCGAAAGTAACCAGGGCATGACGAAGTCCTCCAAAGTTATTTTGGAATGGTGTCCCGGATAGGATAATTTGCCTTTTTGTATGAATTTCAGCAAAGGCCTTCCAAATAACGATATTTGGAAGGTTCTTGCTAAACTTTGTACCAAAAAGAGAATTATCCTATCTAGGACTCCGTTCCAAAATAACTTTGGAGAGCTTCGTACCATCATGCACCTGTTACTTTCGCCTAATAATGAAGACATGGTTTTGTTGAATCCTTTGACACTAGGCAACCTCCCGACCCCTCGGCGATCCTCTCGAACATGAGAGGAAGAAGAGGATCGCCGAGGGGTCGAGGATCGCCGAGGGGTCGAGAGAGGTTTCCTGGTGTCAAAGTATTGAAGAAATCCATGGCTTCATCATTAGCCGGAAGTAACCAGGGCATGACGAAGTCCTCCAAAGTTATTTTGGAATGGTGTCCCGGATAGGATAATTTGCCTTTTTGTATGAATTTCAGCAAAGGCCTTCCAAATAACGATATTTGGAAGGTTCTTGCTGAACTTTGTACCAAAAAGCGAATTATCCTATCTAGGACTCCGTTCCAAAATAACTTTGGAGAGCTTCGTACCATCATGCACCTGTTACTTTCGCCAAATGATGAAGACATGGTTTTGTTGAATCCTTT
>NW_021215560.1:0-1298 GCF_002162155.2 Triticum dicoccoides | reverse complement strand
GCGTCGGGTCTACACGGAGTGGATGTAGCTGTGGGTTTGGCCCGGATGTTGCTCCAAAGTGTTCCTCTGGGCCGACCTAACACAACCGGGTGGAGAGGTCCACTGGTCAAAGCCCGTCCGTGCAAAGTCAAAGGGCCAGATCCCGTGGTCAAACGCTACAGGGTTAGGCGGGACGGGGGCCCTGGGGGGGTAGCAATGCCACCGGAGCGTCGTACCGGGCCCTCATACATGCGGGGTGGTGTTGTGGCATGTCCGAAGAGGCGGCACGCGTCTCCGGGTTGTGGCCCCCCCTCGCGGACGGCAATGAAACGGTAGTAGACGTTCTGCGGTAACGATGCAGCGTGAATATTATTAAATACTTGGAGCGCGATAAAATCATGAGTTTTTTACACAACGTGGGCACATGTGCTATAGGACTGATGGTAATTTTTCATAATTTTTTGTGATGGAGAAGTATCTGAACACTTCCCTCTACGCGGATTGCTCTTCGCACGTCTACGACTGTGGCCGGCGGCCTCCGGGGGCTAGCATACCGTCAAATCTTGCGTAGGCGGCCTCTCACAAATCTGGAAGTGTTGAGGCGGTTGCAAACGCCCAGCACGCGTCTCCGGGGTGTGCCCCCCCCCCCTCACGGACACCGCCGCCGCCGGCACCTGGTGGGGGGAAACGGACGCGTCGGGTCTACACGGAGTGGATGTAGCTGTGGGCCTGGCCCGGATGTTGCTTCCTGGTGTCCCTCTGGGCCGACCTAACACAACCGGGTGGAGAGGTCCACTGGTCAAAGCCCGTCCGTGCAAAGTCAAAGGGCTAGATCCCGTGGTCAAACGCTACAGGGTTAGGCGGGACGGGGGCCCTGGGGGGGTAGCAATGCCACCGGAGCGTCGTACCGGGCCCTCATACATGCGGGGTGGTGTTGTGGCATGTCCGAAGAGGCAGCACGCGTCTCCGGGTTGTGGCCCCCCCTCACGGACGGCAATGAAACGGTAGTAGACATTCTGCGGTAACGATGGAGCGTGAATATTATTAAATACTTGGAGCGCGATAAAATCATGAGTTTTTTACACAACGTGGGCACATGTGCTATAGGACTGATGGTAATTTTTCATAATTTTTTGTGATGGAGAAGTATCTGAACACTTCCCTCTACGCGGATTGCTCTTCGCACGTCTACGACTGTGGCCAGCGGCCTCCGGGGGCTAGCATACCGTCAAATCTTGCGTAGGCGGCCTCTCACAAATCTGGAAGTGTTGAGGCGGTTGCAAACGCCCAGCACGAGTCTCCGGTGCGTGCCCCCCCCC
>NW_021215559.1:0-3783 GCF_002162155.2 Triticum dicoccoides | reverse complement strand
GTTCATGATCGCAGAAGTCGCGAACGATGGCCAACAGATTGAACCCAAGCGGACCAAGGACACATTTGTACATCAGATCAGTGCAGAGTTGTTGTTAGGGACATCGTCCCAATCAGCGTACATCAATGGAATAAGAGCAAGGACGACCCTGAAGTATCTTATGTCAATGATAGACATAGAGATGATCTTTGCACCTCGCTGATGACAAATTTCAGCCTACCGCCAGAGGAGGATCCGAATAAGCCAGTTATAGAGCCAAAGGTCAAACCGTTTGCTCTGAAGAAGATGACAGATTTATTCAGGAACTGGAAGAAAGAGTTGAACACAAAGTTTGTCGACAAAGGGAAGACTAGAATTCACCGGTTGATATGAGAAGATAAGAGATCACTGGCCTGCATTTGTGGCCTACAGGAAATCGGAGAAGCGTAAGAAAATGTCACTGACAAACAAGAAAAATGCTGCAAAGAAGAAGTATCACCATCACACAGGGTCAGGTGGCTACTACAAAGCCCGGCCGTTGTGGGACAAAGCTGAGCAAGATCTTCTTGCTAAAGGGGTCCAATCAGCGACATTTGAACTGGCCAAATCGTTTAAGGACTTGGTTCTTCGGGGTTGGGGAAACTTTGGACCCAGAAACAGGGGAGTGTCATTAGACGGACGAGCAACTTGCAATACCCATCAAGAAGCTTCAGGTAGCAATCATGGCAGCATAGGAGGGGACGTTCATTCCCGATGGAGAGAATGGCGAGCTGACAGAGGCCCTCGGGAATCATGAGCACCCTGGACGAACACGAGGCACACCAGGCTCCGTTTCATGGGTGGTTGGGTTTCCCAACAGCGGTGGTTACAGAAGTCAAGAGAGAAAGAGGAAAGTGGAAGCTAGAGAAATGCAGAAGCTCAATGCAGGACTAGCAAAGCTAGAGGAACTTGAGACCAGCAAGCTATCGACCAACCATCTCAGCGGCATGAAGATCCTTGCTTCACCGCTGCCCTAGAAGCTACCCCACCATCTCAGCGGAGAAGCAGCGTGGCTTCCATGGAGCTCGTTCATCCTGATTTCACGGCTCCTCGCTACCCTATGGATACTATCACGGAGGCTGAACATTGCAAGCTAATGACGAAATGCCAGAACCTGACTTTGAAGGCGGCTATCAGCTCTGTTGTACCTCCTCAAGTTGAGGGAACCTTTTATTCCCGTACGATTCCACATGGCTATGCTGTTGTGACGGTGGATGAAATAATGGAGGAATTTGAGGAGCTGGAGCTTGACTACCCTACAGGTGAAGGGGAGATTCATCTGGTTTATGCTTTAAGGACTACCTATCTATGGAGGAAGGAGTACATCAAGCTTCTAAACTGACCGCCTCCTCCGGTGAGTTAGGGCACTCCGCCTTCTCCTCCCCCTCCTCCTCCTCCTCCTCCTCCTCCGGTGAGTGATCAGGGCACTTTGCCTCCCCCAGTGCGTGAGGGCACTCCGCCTCCTCCAACGCGTCGGAGCACTCCACCTCCTCCTCCGCCTCCTCCGGTGTGTCAGCGGACTCCACCATGTCAGCAATGGCAGAAGAGAGATGCCGCCGCTCCGGCAGCTAGCAGTACAAGCATAGACGGGAAGAAGTTTAGATATGGTCCAAGCCTCAAGGCTCCGGAAAAGTTACCATATGAGAGGAATGACGAGGAAAACACGAACATCAATGCTGCCAAAGTGAGGGCCCATTTTGAACGGAAACCTCCACCTCCGAAGGAAACGGTAGATCCGGTGAAAGTGAAGCGCACCCTTGATGCCCTGAAGCAACCACCACCCCCTCCGCCGCCATCCAACTATGAGCGCATTATTGCAAAGACGTGCAGCGGCCGGGAAGTACTTCCAGTGATGCAAGGCTAGCAAAACGAAGAAGTGAGAATACAATTCCCTAGCTCGGCGTATAGGCGAAGCAATCATCCCCCCGCTCAAGGTGTCTAGCGATATCGTCGCTAATCATCCGACGGTACTGCCCAGTACCAATCTTGGTGATTACCTGAGCGATGATGTAGAGTTTGAAATTTAGATGTGGTAGACATCTTCAGATATGAGTATGGGAAGCCTCTTGTCAAACCTGATCATCCTCCTCTAACAATGATGATGCGAAGATTGCATGAATGGTACATGGAAACCTGCAGGAAGTCTGGGAATGATAGTGTGATGCTGAGCATTAAAGAGGAGCATGACCTCGTTGGAGTCGAGATGATGCCTGATGAATTTGTGGAGTTATTCCAGTTACTCAATCAAGACACCCTCGACAAACAACTCATGACTTGCTACTGTCTGTAAGTATTACTTCCGGAATTAAGTCTCTATAGCTCAGCTCTTTCATTGCATGTATATATAATTATCCTCACAATATTATGCAGATTGAAGATCGTCGAATGCAAAAAGGCACAAATCTATGACATTGGGTTCATTAACCCAAATATCGTAAATGAATGGTCGGTTAAAAAAAGAGTCAAAGATACTGAGGGCAACTTGCTAGAATCATTACTTTGAAATCAAAACAAAGGGAAAATACTCTTTCCTTACAACTTCAAGTGAGTGTTATTGTCTTGTGCATATTCGGTTTCGCTTACTCGAGGTTATAGTAATGTAATTGATGAGTTATGCGTGCGTAGCTTCCACTTTATTCTGCTAGAGATTAATCTTGACCGGGGAGTAGTAACTGTCTTAGACTCGAGACGAAAAGATCCCCAGGACTATGCGGATATGACTGAAATGCTTCAGAGGTAAGTTCAATCAGTCATTATCACACCATATCGGCAACTTTGTTCATTTGATGAAATCAAGTAATTATTTTCTTTGTCTTGCAGGGTTTGGAAAGAGTTCACCGGAATGGTTCCGGGACTGCAGAGGGAGCTGCGATTTACACACCCGAAAGTAAGTAGTACTAGCTAATTCCGCGCATCTCTCATTGATTCTAGTTTCATCAATACAATTTATCATGCTTGATCATCAATTTGATTGACCTCTATTTCGCGTAAAGTGCTTGTGGCAGGAAGGCGGGAATAATTTATGTGGATACTACATTTGCGAGTTCATCTACAATGCGACCTCTCAGCGGGGCTACTCTAAGCAACAATTTGAAGTACGTAAACAATAATATTCACAATTTAATTTTATTACCATCAATTGTGTTGAGTTTCATTCATATATATATATATTGACCCCCTTCTTTAAATTAGTGTGGCAGATGCGGGATGAACTCCTACCACATGATCGCATACGAGCCATTCTAGAGGAATTGGTGGGATTCTTTTTTGACCACGTCATAGATAAAGACAGAGAATACCATGTGGAAATCGAATATACATAGTAGCGTCGGATATATACATGAAAACTTGTTGTTCGACCAATCTCTCGGAGAAAGAGAGGTCACTTCTCTTTGTATATGTTCATGCATGACGATCTTGTGTAATTAATGGTTCCTTCATTTTCTTACTAGCTACCGTGTCGAGTTCTCTCTATATGTATAGTAGCTAGCTTCGACCAAGCACGAAGATAAAAAGATGTCACTTCTCTCTATTAGCTAGCTAACATAATATGAAACCCCTAAATTAACCCTCCAAAACCCCTAACCCCCCTTTCAAAAACCCCAGCGCCTGCAAGCTGCTGATGCGTGGCTACCTTTTGGTCCCAGTTGGTGTTACCAACCTGGACTAAAGGTCCTCCTGCCTGGGTGCCGCGCAGTGGCCATGTGGGGCCCCTTCTGTCCCGTTCATAAGCGAACCGGGACTAAAGAGTTTGGGCTTTAGTCC
>NW_021215558.1:0-3783 GCF_002162155.2 Triticum dicoccoides | reverse complement strand
GTTCATGATCGCAGAAGTCGCGAACGATGGCCAACAGATTGAACCCAAGCGGACCAAGGACACATTTGTACATCAGATCAGTGCAGAGTTGTTGTTAGGGACATCGTCCCAATCAGCGTACATCAATGGAATAAGAGCAAGGACGACCCTGAAGTATCTTATGTCAATGATAGACATAGAGATGATCTTTGCACCTCGCTGATGACAAATTTCAGCCTACCGCCAGAGGAGGATCCGAATAAGCCAGTTATAGAGCCAAAGGTCAAACCGTTTGCTCTGAAGAAGATGACAGATTTATTCAGGAACTGGAAGAAAGAGTTGAACACAAAGTTTGTCGACAAAGGGAAGACTAGAATTCACCGGTTGATATGAGAAGATAAGAGATCACTGGCCTGCATTTGTGGCCTACAGGAAATCGGAGAAGCGTAAGAAAATGTCACTGACAAACAAGAAAAATGCTGCAAAGAAGAAGTATCACCATCACACAGGGTCAGGTGGCTACTACAAAGCCCGGCCGTTGTGGGACAAAGCTGAGCAAGATCTTCTTGCTAAAGGGGTCCAATCAGCGACATTTGAACTGGCCAAATCGTTTAAGGACTTGGTTCTTCGGGGTTGGGGAAACTTTGGACCCAGAAACAGGGGAGTGTCATTAGACGGACGAGCAACTTGCAATACCCATCAAGAAGCTTCAGGTAGCAATCATGGCAGCATAGGAGGGGACGTTCATTCCCGATGGAGAGAATGGCGAGCTGACAGAGGCCCTCGGGAATCATGAGCACCCTGGACGAACACGAGGCACACCAGGCTCCGTTTCATGGGTGGTTGGGTTTCCCAACAGCGGTGGTTACAGAAGTCAAGAGAGAAAGAGGAAAGTGGAAGCTAGAGAAATGCAGAAGCTCAATGCAGGACTAGCAAAGCTAGAGGAACTTGAGACCAGCAAGCTATCGACCAACCATCTCAGCGGCATGAAGATCCTTGCTTCACCGCTGCCCTAGAAGCTACCCCACCATCTCAGCGGAGAAGCAGCGTGGCTTCCATGGAGCTCGTTCATCCTGATTTCACGGCTCCTCGCTACCCTATGGATACTATCACGGAGGCTGAACATTGCAAGCTAATGACGAAATGCCAGAACCTGACTTTGAAGGCGGCTATCAGCTCTGTTGTACCTCCTCAAGTTGAGGGAACCTTTTATTCCCGTACGATTCCACATGGCTATGCTGTTGTGACGGTGGATGAAATAATGGAGGAATTTGAGGAGCTGGAGCTTGACTACCCTACAGGTGAAGGGGAGATTCATCTGGTTTATGCTTTAAGGACTACCTATCTATGGAGGAAGGAGTACATCAAGCTTCTAAACTGACCGCCTCCTCCGGTGAGTTAGGGCACTCCGCCTTCTCCTCCCCCTCCTCCTCCTCCTCCTCCTCCTCCGGTGAGTGATCAGGGCACTTTGCCTCCCCCAGTGCGTGAGGGCACTCCGCCTCCTCCAACGCGTCGGAGCACTCCACCTCCTCCTCCGCCTCCTCCGGTGTGTCAGCGGACTCCACCATGTCAGCAATGGCAGAAGAGAGATGCCGCCGCTCCGGCAGCTAGCAGTACAAGCATAGACGGGAAGAAGTTTAGATATGGTCCAAGCCTCAAGGCTCCGGAAAAGTTACCATATGAGAGGAATGACGAGGAAAACACGAACATCAATGCTGCCAAAGTGAGGGCCCATTTTGAACGGAAACCTCCACCTCCGAAGGAAACGGTAGATCCGGTGAAAGTGAAGCGCACCCTTGATGCCCTGAAGCAACCACCACCCCCTCCGCCGCCATCCAACTATGAGCGCATTATTGCAAAGACGTGCAGCGGTCAGGAAGTACTTCCAGTGATGCAAGGCTAGCAAAACGAAGAAGTGAGAATACAATTCCCTAGCTCGGCGTATAGGCGAAGCAATCATCCCCCCGCTCAAGGTGTCTAGCGATATCGTCGCTAATCATCCGACGGTACTGCCCAGTACCAATCTTGGTGATTACCTGAGCGATGATGTAGAGTTTGAAATTTAGATGTGGTAGACATCTTCAGATATGAGTATGGGAAGCCTCTTGTCAAACCTGATCATCCTCCTCTAACAATGATGATGCGAAGATTGCATGAATGGTACATGGAAACCTGCAGGAAGTCTGGGAATGATAGTGTGATGCTGAGCATTAAAGAGGAGCATGACCTCGTTGGAGTCGAGATGATGCCTGATGAATTTGTGGAGTTATTCCAGTTACTCAATCAAGACACCCTCGACAAACAACTCATGACTTGCTACTGTCTGTAAGTATTACTTCCGGAATTAAGTCTCTATAGCTCAGCTCTTTCATTGCATGTATATATAATTATCCTCACAATATTATGCAGATTGAAGATCGTCGAATGCAAAAAGGCACAAATCTATGACATTGGGTTCATTAACCCAAATATCGTAAATGAATGGTCGGTTAAAAAAAGAGTCAAAGATACTGAGGGCAACTTGCTAGAATCATTACTTTGAAATCAAAACAAAGGGAAAATACTCTTTCCTTACAACTTCAAGTGAGTGTTATTGTCTTGTGCATATTCGGTTTCGCTTACTCGAGGTTATAGTAATGTAATTGATGAGTTATGCGTGCGTAGCTTCCACTTTATTCTGCTAGAGATTAATCTTGACCGGGGAGTAGTAACTGTCTTAGACTCGAGACGAAAAGATCCCCAGGACTATGCGGATATGACTGAAATGCTTCAGAGGTAAGTTCAATCAGTCATTATCACACCATATCGGCAACTTTGTTCATTTGATGAAATCAAGTAATTATTTTCTTTGTCTTGCAGGGTTTGGAAAGAGTTCACCGGAATGGTTCCGGGACTGCAGAGGGAGCTGCGATTTACACACCCGAAAGTAAGTAGTACTAGCTAATTCCGCGCATCTCTCATTGATTCTAGTTTCATCAATACAATTTATCATGCTTGATCATCAATTTGATTGACCTCTATTTCGCGTAAAGTGCTTGTGGCAGGAAGGCGGGAATAATTTATGTGGATACTACATTTGCGAGTTCATCTACAATGCGACCTCTCAGCGGGGCTACTCTAAGCAACAATTTGAAGTACGTAAACAATAATATTCACAATTTAATTTTATTACCATCAATTGTGTTGAGTTTCATTCATATATATATATATTGACCCCCTTCTTTAAATTAGTGTGGCAGATGCGGGATGAACTCCTACCACATGATCGCATACGAGCCATTCTAGAGGAATTGGTGGGATTCTTTTTTGACCACGTCATAGATAAAGACAGAGAATACCATGTGGAAATCGAATATACATAGTAGCGTCGGATATATACATGAAAACTTGTTGTTCGACCAATCTCTCGGAGAAAGAGAGGTCACTTCTCTTTGTATATGTTCATGCATGACGATCTTGTGTAATTAATGGTTCCTTCATTTTCTTACTAGCTACCGTGTCGAGTTCTCTCTATATGTATAGTAGCTAGCTTCGACCAAGCACGAAGATAAAAAGATGTCACTTCTCTCTATTAGCTAGCTAACATAATATGAAACCCCTAAATTAACCCTCCAAAACCCCTAACCCCCCTTTCAAAAACCCCAGCGCCTGCAAGCTGCTGATGCGTGGCTACCTTTTGGTCCCAGTTGGTGTTACCAACCTGGACTAAAGGTCCTCCTGCCTGGGTGCCGCGCAGTGGCCATGTGGGGCCCCTTCTGTCCCGTTCATAAGCGAACCGGGACTAAAGAGTTTGGGCTTTAGTCC
>NW_021215557.1:0-1154 GCF_002162155.2 Triticum dicoccoides | reverse complement strand
GGGTCGGGTGGTGAAACAGCAGTAGCGTGTAGATCGTGCTCGACCAGCTGGACTGCGAGGGCGACATCGGCGCGTGCCCAGTGGAGGTAGCGGGTGGCCTGTTCTTCGCTGAGGCATCCGAAGTAGCCAACCATGAATCTGATGAGAGCCTGGCGGGACGCCCCAGCAATAGAGTACCATGTAGCCCTGCGGGTGGACGGCCCACAGGTAACCCTGCCGGAGGATGGCAAAACCCAGCTGGTGTTCCAGCTGCTGTAGTCACTGGGTTGCACCCTGTCGGCGGCCAGCCTCTTGGACCTCCTCCTATCGGGCTTTGCCATGTCCACGAAGTCGCGCGGGAGGAGGGCGACAGTGTTGAGGATGATGTTGGTGACGGGGTCGAGGAGGCCGAGGCAGAGGCCGCCTTCGCGCATGGATACGGCCAACTGGTCGGCGGCTTCCACCGGCATGTCATGGACAGGCAGCCGGCCGAACGCCTCCTCGTGCAAGTCGAGGAGGAGCTCCAGGAGATCGGCGTCCAAATTCGATTTGTCCAAGGGGGGAGCGTCGCACTCGCTGAACAAGCACGAGAATAGACCCCTGCGCTCTCCCGGATCTGACGGCATCGGCTGTGATTCCTGGTGTCCGGCGGCAGCCGAGGGCCACGGCATCGGCCTCACTTTCTGCAGTTGGGCGGCGGCGGATCTAGGGTTCGGTGGCGTGGGATGACAGCACAAGACGATTGAGAGACTGCCTGTGGAGAAAGACTACAACGCAACGCGTCTGGTATGGGCACATAGGACACAACGCGTCTGGTATGAGCCAGAATCTTCTTTTCTTTTTTTTCTTTTTTCTATATCTATATCTATCTATCTATCTACTTTTTTTTGGGTAATATCTATCTACTCCGTTCCTAAATATAGGGTGTATAGTTTTTGACATGAAAATTAAAGAACATATGTGGACGGAAAATTTCACAAGTTTTGGACGAGATTATACCTGACTAGTTGACATGAGAAAATAGAGAAGCTTGCCTTATATAAGGAAATGTTATCAAATCCCTAAAAAAACTATCTAAACGAGTGGTGAAACGCAATACACCTTATATTTCGGATTTTTTCTCAAAAATATATACACCTTATATCAAGGAACGAAAGGAGTATTAAACAAGCAAA
>NW_021215556.1:0-1541 GCF_002162155.2 Triticum dicoccoides | reverse complement strand
TTCCTTCGTCGCTTAGCCAACATATCTGCCTGTTTCTGCACAAGCAGGGGCCTGATGGGCAGTCACGGCGGTAGCCGGTAGGCACCATGGAGGGGCTGCACACTGGTGAAGCCTTGTCACCCTATCGAGCCAATAGGTTTTCGACTGCGCCAACCCTCCCGTCCCCACCATGTGCATCAAGGCGTTCGAGTCGGTAGAAACCAATGGAGGTGTCGAGAAGTACCCGTATGTATGGCGAGTTCAAGCCTTCAAGCGGGAGAAACTGCAAGGGGTGCTGTTGGAGTTGCTCTTACCTCGACATAAGGGATAGGGGGGCCAACGCCCCCTTCCCTGTTAAGATCGAAAATGTTGTATTGACCAGATTAATTCAGAATCGCTAGACAGAACAACAACAATGGACGCTGGACCCTCCATCCGCTCTCCCGCTTCCATGGTGTGTGCCCAGCTATGCAACATAGTGGAGCTGGCGGCTGCATTGCGATCTATAGGTAGCACTCCGCCTCCATGATGGAGAGGATGAAGAATCCGAGGCTGACTTCAGGGTTGCGTCCGGGGCGAGGCCCATCCAAAAGGTGGCTAGGTTGAGTGTGTGCGTGAGAGCTTTGAGGCTTGTCGCAACAAAATGTGTTATATTCAAAGACGAAAATACTCATGATGAAAGAAAGACCGCCGTGTAAGATCATATTAGTTTGCTCGGCTTGTTATTCAAAAAGGTAAAATGGTATGATTCTGGTGAAGTCTTGTCATTCCCATGTGTAATTACGATAGCATCTTTACAGTACATTCCATATGCTCGCGTTCATTCCCCCACATTGTTTTCCCAATTCAACCCATTAGCACCAAGTAGCCAAGGAGGGACACAAGATATCCCACTATGGTAGTGCAGATACGTCTGGCCAAAGGAGCTCAAGCCACGCATGACAAGCCAAACTTGCTCCCTCGTCGGGTGCTCGGGTGCTATCAGCATGCGTGAAAAGAGATCATAGTCAATTTGACTCTTGCCAGCGAGGCTAGGTGGCATGATGGGGAGAAACCCAGGAATGCCAGCTGATTTCAATGATTGCATTGGCTTCAGCTTCACTCCAGAAGAGTTTGAGAGTAAGTGGGCTGCTTTTGTGCTGAAGTGGCCGGTTGTTGCTTCAGCTTCACTCCAGCGGCGTCAAAGAAGCAACTCCGTCATACAAACGTGTCAATGGATTTTGCTAGTCTTGCTCGGGTTGTTAGTGGGTCAGATGCTACTACTGCAATTCTGAAGAAACACATAAAAGCGACGCGCACATATCTTAACCATTTCCACAAGTGCAAGAAAAAGAAGGCCAAATTGCCTACTCATCCAGGGCGTGGCGCCCCTCCAACAGCAACTAGTGCTCATATGCCACCTTCTGATGGTCGTGCAACTATTTTTGTTGATCCGACACCAGTGCCAAGTGGTCTGCACCGATTGCAGGAGTTCCTAGGGATCCACCTAAGTCAACGACTAAAGGGCATGCGAAATCTAAACGGATCAAGTCGGCACTAGAGTTGCATCCAAAGAGAAAAAA
>NW_021215555.1:0-992 GCF_002162155.2 Triticum dicoccoides | reverse complement strand
TTTTTTCTCTTTGGATGCAACTCTAGTGCCGACTTGATCCGTTTAGATTTCGCATGCCCTTTAGTCGTTGACTTAGGTGGATCCCTAGGAACTCCTGCAATCGGTGCAGACCACTTGGCACTGGTGTCGGATCAACAAAAATAGTTGCACGACCATCAGAAGGTGGCATATGAGCACTAGTTGCTGTTGGAGGGGCGCCACGCCCTGGATGAGTAGGCAATTTGGCCTTCTTTTTCTTGCACTTGTGGAAATGGTTAAGATATGTGCGCGTCGCTTTTATGTGTTTCTTCAGAATTGCAGTAGTAGCATCTGACCCACTAACAACCCGAGCAAGACTAGCAAAATCCATTGACACGTTTGTATGACGGAGTTGCTTCTTTGACGCCGCTGGAGTGAAGCTGAAGCAACAACCGGCCACTTCAGCACAAAAGCAGCCCACTTACTCTCAAACTCTTCTGGAGTGAAGCTGAAGCCAATGCAATCATTGAAATCAGCTGACATTCCTGGGTTTCTCCCCACCATGCCACCTAGCCTCGCTGGCAAGAGTCAAATTGACTATGATCTCTTTTCACGCATGCTGATAGCACCCGAGCACCCGACGAGGGAGCAAGTTTGGCTTGTCATGCGTGGCTTGAGCTCCTTTGGCCAGACGTATCTGCACTACCATAGTGGGATATCTTGTGTCCCTCCTTGGCTACTTGGTGCTAATGGGTTGAATTGGGAAAACAATGTGGGGGAATGAACGCGAGCATATGGAATGTACTGTAAAGATGCTATCGTAATTACACATGGGAATGACAAGACTTCACCAGAATCATACCATTTTACCTTTTTGAATAACAAGCCGAGCAAACTAATATGATCTTACACGGCGGTCTTTCTTTCATCATGAGTATTTTCGTCTTTGAATATAACACATTTTGTTGTGACAAGCCTCAAAGCTCTCACGCACACACTCAACCTAGCCACCTTTTGGATGGGCCTCGCCCCGG
>NW_021215554.1:0-2052 GCF_002162155.2 Triticum dicoccoides | reverse complement strand
AGCTTCACAAACTTGGAGAAATTACTAACATGACAAAAAGAGCATCAGGAAGCAATGTTTAGAGCAAGCAAACAACATGCTATAGGAACATAACATGGCACACAAAGGCATGGCATGTTATTACTAAACACACAGAACAAAACACCCTTATTGAACTTTAACCAAAGATGCTTGGAAAATGACGTGGCGCCCATGCAAACATGAAAAGTTTTATAACCAGATTCAGACTTAGTGGAATCTCAGGACATGGCAAAACAGATTCATGATAGCAACTTTGCAAGCTCATGCCACTCACCACAGAGCATTACATGACAACAAAAGCATACCAACAATAGGCATACATGTTCATGAAGCTAAACATTGAAAGAGCAAGTTCATAGGTTGCATGGATTACTGGCAAAACACATGGCAATAATGAATCTCATGTTAACAATCTGCTAGGAATAAAATATAGCAAAAGTAGAGCATGGTAATGACAAGCCAGGGTACATCATAATTGCAAGCATATGCATGAACGGATAGAGCAGTATCACATCTTCACAACACTCTTACTGAACTATCACAAAATGTGCATGGAGCTCATGGTAGCAACAAGTTTACATGGCGTCAAAATGTAACAGGAAAAGGACAGCAAAATCACAGTGTCTGAAAACAGCAACATTATGGAGCCTACTTTACATGCTTGTTCTAGTCACGACGTAGATCAAAAATATACAAGATTTGCACCCTTGTAAGTATGGCATGATGGTGATCATAAAACATGTAGACATCATGCTCATAGGATGCACACACGAAATGCAACGAAAATGACAAATCATCAAGTTCTGTTAACAAACATCAGTTAACATTTTATAGCACTTTTGCAACGATGATAATGGTGTCAATATGGACAGTAACATGCAAGCAAATGACACTAACATGAAGAGCTTAATGAGACTAATATTATGACATATCATATGCATGATTCGGAGCTACGATCATGGAGATACGACATGTCAAAGAGGGCATTAAAAATTATAGAGATTGAGGACTTGAGCTGCGGGAGAGGTTCGCCGGAGTTTTGGGCATGGAGATCAAGGTGGGACTAGAGCTGCGTGAGAGGTTCACCGGAGTTGGTGCGGAGGCGGCGCCAAGAGGGCGCGGGGGCTCACCGGAGCTAATGGGTCATCGGATCCGGCGCGGAGGAGGCCGGACGGCGGCGGATCGGGGCCGGAGACTGCGGGCGATTTCGGGGCGGCACGGTGTCTGTGGGCGGGTGGCAACGATGGGCGCCGGCGGGAAGGGCAGCGGCCAAAGACAGTGAAGGGCACGGCGGCGACGGTCGGCACTCTCGGGAGCGGACACCCGCGGGAGGCGGCAGCGAGGGAACGGGCCCCACGGGCCAGGCATGGGCATCGCGGGCCGGCGGGAGGCGCGGGGCGGCGGGCGCCCATGTGGCGGCGGCAGCGAGGCTGATGTGGCGCGCTATAATTGGCTGCGGGCGGCGGCGAAGTTTCGTCCGGCGGGATCGGACATGTCCGGCTATGAGGTGGGGCGATGGCTCGGGTTTGTACCGTGAAAAACGAGGATGGGAGGAAAATATATTGGTAGAGGGAGCTAGGAGTGTCCAAATGAGCTGAGGTTTTCGCCCACACGATCGTGATCCAACGACAGAGAGCATGGAGGGGGTTTAGATGGGTTATTGGACTATTTTGGAGGGGTGTTGGGCTGCAATGAAAGAGAGGCTTTTCCGGTTACCTAGTTAACTGTTGGAGCATCAAACAACCTCCAAATGGAACAAAATTTGACAGGCGGCTACTGGTGATGTACCAAGTCCACTTGAAAAATCTCAACCCATTCTGAGAACATTTTTCTCCCGCTCACGAAACAAGATTAGAGGGGTGCAACGGGGCACAAGAGAGCGTCGGATTGCGAAACGGATAACGGGGAAAATGACCGGATGCAAGAGACGACCATGAATGGAAATGAGATGCTCATGATGACATGAGATGAAATGCATGACATGAACAAAAAGAAATATGAAAGAAAAAACACAACCACGAAGGGAATATC
>NW_021215553.1:21767-24269 GCF_002162155.2 Triticum dicoccoides | reverse complement strand
AAGTTAAGGGAAAGTAAGAGAGACGCATGCAAAGGATGATTAGTTCTGGATTGACCCTGGCCTTTTGGGTAACTTTTTTGTGATATACTCATGCACTTTAGACTTCATCATGTTCATTTGCATGTTAGTTCTTATCTGCTCATGCTTATATGTGTATACCATTCAGTTGTGGGAGCGGCGAAAGCGTTCTATATATATATAATAACTGATTTCGTTTGCTTGAATGCATTTCAACATGGCTAGCTAGCTAGCAGTTAACCATTATGCTACACATATAATTCAAAGCTCACATGAGAGATTGGAGGATACCAATATGCATACTAGTAAGCAGGGTTCTCCCACTGTAACACAATCAAAGGTTACAGTGTGGAGGCGACACCCTTTCCGACCTAGTAGGCGAGAGGTGAAGCCGTGAAACTGTGGCTCCTCAAGTCGTGACATGGATAAGAGATGCAATTTTTATTCTTGCCGCGGTCAGGGACGCAATTGGCGCTGAGGATGCCTGTCAATGATGTTAATATTAATCTGGTTGAAAGCTTGTAAAGTCGACGCGCTACATACATTTGGTCTTATTATGCACAGTGATGATGAGACGTATATGAGGAATGCAGGCTGATCCCATGCAGATAAAGCATGGTGTTGGCTCTGATTGACAAGCAGTCATCCTATCTGTCCTGAGAGTTGTGTGCAGCCATGATGCTCTAAGGGCAACTTCAACACGGGAACGCCTTTCGTCAGCCATGGTTATCTGTTTCTGTCCGCTTGTACAGAATCCGCGACCCAACGCGGTGACATATTTTGTATATCTCTCTGTTCTGCGGGGACCGATCTTCAGCCTAAACTTAGGCTGGGTTTGTGTCCCCACAGACAGGAGATGGACACGTCGCACATCCACTCGGTGTCCACCCCAGGCCCACGCGGCATTCACCCAACACTCAGCTCTTGGTCCTTTTAAATGCCATGCGTGTGGAGGGGTGGGGGGCATCCGACCCCACTCCCTTTCCCATGCTACTCTGCCGCCAATAGAAACCCTAGGCCACCGTCGGCGCAATGCCGGTTGTGCCGACTCCTCCTAGGGGGGCGCCACGCAACCCCATTGACCTTGATACCGTTGCGGCGGGGCTGCAGGTATGTCCCTGTCGAGACGTGCCAGAGGTACAAGAGGCGGCCATCCCAATGCCTTGGCCCAATATGCACCTGGCAAGCAACTGTCACGTGAACCCCGAAAGGGTTCCAGTACAAGACATTCCGTCCTCTCGTCGCGCGTGGGTGGCGGAGATCGTCCACCTCGAGATCTAATTTCGGATGACCTCCTCGATGACCTAACTTTCTCCGAGGATTCCCCCTACTGGGATAGATTGCTTGACAATGAAGGCAGCACGTGTGCGGCCACCGCTGACAACGAGAAAAAGTAGAACATGCAAGGACACTACCACTTGGGTCCCACAAAAGCCATCGCCACCACCTCGCTGGTTTGCACGATCAGCGACTTGCCCGCTACGCGGGGGTGTAGGCCATGGCGACCGTCCTCCCCGTCCAAAAAACTAACTCGCATACGTGCTTCACGATGGCGGAGGAAGGCTACTCTTCCCCTCCTGCTGAAGCATATCCCTCCGCGGCTCATGGCAGTCTAATGAGTGGGCTGCCAGACATAGGGAAGACATATTGTGGGAATGGAGATCCGCTGTGGCCGGCAGTAGACTAGTTTTAGCCTAGTTCGATATAGTTTAGTTAAATTATTTTTGAAATGTAAAAGATTTCCACCAGTTTGTATGAAAAGCATCTGGTTTGCATGCAATCCATCTGATTAGTTGAAATCCGGCTTGAAATGTATGCGCCTAGCTTTGGATGGTTGGCTCCCACATCTGTATCTACGGCCTGTTCTCCCTATCTGTGGACAGATGCAGTGTCCGGTTTGTGGGTCCGAGTTGGAGATGCCCTAAGATCTTCGGAAACGAAGCCCCAAGTTTCAGTTCTTGGAAATTCAAGCTCAAGGAAGATCTGAACACGCTACAACATAGAATCAAGGCAAAATATTTGAATTCTTTGTAACGCTGGATTAGTGCTCATCTGGGATGATCACTTAAACCCTTTTACATATGCTTCACTAAATTGGAATTGGATGTTTTTTTTCTATTTTTTTCTTTCTCTTAAGTTTGTATATTATGTACTCTTACTATAATTAATATAAAAATACCACAGAAGAATTGTTCTATGGTTTGTGGTTCAAGAAAAATTGTTTGCTATGGACTCGGCCTTCAAGGAATTCATCTCGTGCCTAGCACTCCACACTCCATATTCTGGCATTGGTTGGCCGATGATTAACGCACCTCCAAATTATCTTACATGGCTGAAATTTCAGTACCTCATTGAAAATATGCCCCACAATCGAGAAATCACATGGAACATTTTGAATAGGCAGAGCATAATGAGATGAATTAATTGTTCTCACGCATTGTGCCTACGTATAGGCATACTCTTATCTAGTTTCCTTGATTGTCG
>NW_021215553.1:15639-19131 GCF_002162155.2 Triticum dicoccoides | reverse complement strand
TTTCTACTCAACCATTGCATCTTTCTTTTTATGATGTGTGGGGTCCGGCCCCCACCTTTCTACTTGTGTGACAAGCCGAGGAGGAGAGACATTGGCTACCATATGGGAGTGTCGTTGGCTTCACCCTGGGAAGACGCGGTGGTGATCTATATTCTGTGGACCGGGTGGTTGCTCTGATACACGAGCACATCATTGCTTTGCTAGAAGGACCATCCCCTGAACATAAATAGTAAGGATCCCCATTGTGTTTGTTTATATATGTTTTTGCTTTGAAGTAATCCAATATGAACAAACAAGGTTAAAAGAGTCTCTAGATGAAGCTACCCATTAGTGTTTTTCTTTATGGAAAAATGGGTACCCCCGGCCTCTACATTGGGTGATGGCACAACAATCTATCTATGCTTTCTGGCTTTTGACTACGTCATGGAGGATTGCATCCGGGACGGCGGCGGCCTCACCGCGGAATGTTGTTGCCACCAAAATATTTTGTGAGAGTTTCATCTCTGTAGATCTGGTGCTTGATTTCAGCGGTGAGATGCAAACTATGAACGATGTCTTGATGCAGAGGGATTGTTGTGTAGTGGCGGCAGTCAAATCACATGTAGCTGCTGGGATCCTGAAAAAGTGGTGAAGACAACACATGAATGACCTCGATGATGCTGCTACTTGAGCACCTGGTGTTGAGCTCTAGGGTGAAAGCCTTGGTCTGTCCTGAGTTGGGTATACCCGACAATGGTGATGTTTTTACGTCGTTACCTTGTTGAAGACATTGTTCGGAGTGCTCAGACCGACTCTTCAGGGTGAAAACCTAGATTCTAGCCTTGGGTGGTTGGATCTGATGACAGTGACACTTGAGTGTCGCTCCCTTCCTTCAGGCATTGGCGTTGAAAAACCTCATCGTCCGCATGGTGTCATGAGATTGTCGGTGTAGATATGGTCATTGTTATAGTTTGCCGATCTGATCGCTTTGGGGCTTATTTTCTTTTTTCCTTTCCTACACATAGCCTTGGTCTTGTATGACCTCGCTATTTGCCAGGTGTTTTTGTGTGCACGCGCTGGTGTTGGCTGTGTTCATTCTAGCTATGCAGAGGCCGGGTGTGTGCTTATTGTGTTTGCAGCTTTCTGATGGTCCATTTTGAGTCAATAAAATCCACAGTTTGTCGAAAAAATATAAATACCCATGGCATTATTTGTATCATGGATATTTTTGGCAAGCGAAAAGGTTAAGCTAGATTCCTCTGAAGATAACGTCATTTTCTTATTGTCCAAATTGCCATGGAGACAAAATGATTGCAACCACATAAAGGTTTGGCAATATGTTCTTTGAGAGAAGTTAAGCTTTAATTGGACAATTAGGCTTTTAGCACGGCTTCTCTCCGTGCACATGCAATCCTATAAGGCCAGGGAGAGACAAACTGATAATAACGAAAAATGATTTCCCCCTCTTTGTATTACAAAGCAACCCTCCGAGACAACCAGCGATAGGTGCTGGGGTGGAAGCAGCATATAGTCACGCCCAAAAGAAATAAAAGAGAAGATACAAAAGAAAAAAATGTCGATACCAGCGGATCGACAAAAACGACGAAGCCTCGCGACCGCAGCATCCACCGAAGATCACCCACCAAGCTCCGAGACTCCGAAGCACCGGTACCAAACAACACCTCCAAAAAGGGACACGACGATGACGACGCTGCTGCCAAGAGTTTCCCCCGGTACGCGTCGGGGGGAGAGCAAGGGTAGCCCCGACGCTCTCCAGGAAGATCCGGCAGCACCCTCAGGCTCCACCGCGTCGGTGTCGGCCAAGCCAACAGGGATCTCTCCCGATCCCAACCTTCACTTCAGGCACTCCGGAGCTCGCCACCAAACCGACTACCACCCTGCACCCAAACGGTCATGAAGTTTCCAACGCTGTCTCACCACAACACCATGAAGTATGGCCTACACAACGAAAAAGAGGAGCCAAGACTAGTGCAGCAGCGCCGTTGGCACGCGGGAGGGCTCCACCTCCACCGTCCATGACGGTACCCGACCGGACGCAATGGCAGGAGCCTACCAGGCCCGTGGCCCCATAGGCCCGGCCAGGCGCTCGAAGACCCGGACAGCTCCCGCCTTAGCGCTGCAGCCGACACGCCGTCGGTGTCGCTGCCCCTATCCAAGCCGCTCCCCTGCCTCCCCGCATAGATGGCGTCGAGGTTGCACCGGAGCCGGCCCGCGAGGACCCAGATGGGGCACTACGGGCCCAGATTTCGGCTGGGGTCGCGCCGCCGACCGCCCAGCACCGCCGGACCGCTCCGCCGCCAAGTGGAGGCACCACCACTGCGTGCGCCGCCGGCCGTCGCCACGAGGACGCCGGACCGCCAACGGCCGAGCAACACTGCCGCCTCCCCCCGCCCCGAGAAGAAGGAGCACGTGCAGGAACAGGATGAGCCGGCACCGCCTACACCACCCGGCCAGATCCGGGGGCGACCGCTGGCGGCGGCGGCGGGAAGGAGAGAAGGAGGAGGGTGGGCGAGGGGAAAGGGGGGCGTGCGCCGTCCGGCCTCCTCCCGGGGAGATGGCGGAGGCGGCGGGACAGGGCGGGGGAAGAATGGGGCGGAGTGGGAAGGGGCGCACGTGGTGGGCGGCGGGGGAAACCCTACCGGGAGGAGGGGTCGGGAGAGATGCTTTGGAAAAACACTCTGCCGCAACCACTCTGCCAGACGAACTGATAATTGAACACTATATGTACTTCTCAAGTCCCACTGATCCACATGTAGCGCAGGTACATCCAGGAATGAAGAAGTTCTACTTCTGCGGCATATTTCTTGTGTGCATGAGTTTTTTTCTTTTTTTTGCTCTCTGTCTCCATTAATTTTTGGTTGACCGGACACATCACGCAGCTTACAAAGGTTAGCTCCGGAACCGATGGAAATCTGTTTTACTTTCTTCTCGATTTCTCCTAGCCCTACTTCTAAAAGCTTTGCTTTGTACGTTTGTCTAGAGGTAATCGGGTGCCTTTGCTCTTGGAAAGAAACATGATTTGTTTGAAAGTAAAGGGAAAGTAAGAGAGGAAGATATGCATGCAAAAGATGATTAATTCCGAATTCATGGTGACCTTAGTGGGTAACAATTATGTGATATACTCATGCACTTTAGACTTCATGGTGTTCATTTGCATTTTAAGTTCATGTGCGCTCATGCTTATATATGTATGCAATTCAGTTGTTGCAGGGACAAAAGCTTCTATATATATCACAGACAAATTTCATTTGGCTGATTGCATATGAACATGGCTAGCTAGATAGCAATAGAGCTTTTGCTCAATTATTCACCACGACGGTATTTGCAATCTTAATTGAGAGATTGGAGGATACCAACATGCTAGCGACAAGTCTTCCTCCTCTTGGATGCAACCAGCACGCAAGGATGCTACATCTTCCTCTGGGATGATGTAGGCGGATGCTGCTCGCATGGGTTCCTGCACACAATGTCCTGAACCGTGTGGAAGATGGA
>NW_021215553.1:13572-15629 GCF_002162155.2 Triticum dicoccoides | reverse complement strand
AAGAACACATCTCTCAAATCCTCTCCAGCATCGACCTCAACTACTAGCCACTCATCTCCGACCTCGGCGTTCGCACCAAGCCACTCTCCCTCGACCACCAATACGCGCTGATGTCAAATTGTGATCAGCGAGTTGAGCTCATTCAATCCTCTGGCGGCTTCAACTCCTCGGCGAACGCGGCTGCTCTTGGTGGTCGCGGTTCCTCCAAGGGTTATGGTCCTCCATCACGGAACAACAACAACAACAACAACTTCCGTGGTGGCGGTGGCGGTGGTCCAAACCAGCAAGGCGGAGGAGGAGGCTACAACAACTCTAATGGAGACGGCGGTGGTGGCTAGAACCATGTTGGTGGTAGCTATCACCAGAACAACTACGATGGCAACAGTCGTCCCGGGAAAGGACGCCCCGTCTACTCCCAAGAATATGGTTTGCCAAGGAGTGGGACAAACCAGCAACAACAACAACCATGGGTATGATTTTGATGAATTTGGTCCTTGTCAAATCAGCGAAAAACCAATCACATCACCAATGGTTGCAATTGGCGTTATGCCGAGGTTCATAATTATAAGAAAAAGCGAGTGTCGCACATGCAGATAGTTCTTGTGGAGTAGATACAAATTTGTTTGTGGATATTGGTGCCTCGGATAAAACTACAAGTGAGCTAGGGAAGATAAACATCCAGGAGAAATACCATGGTAGATATCAAGTTCACACCTCAGAAGGTACAAGTATGGAGATAAGTCATATTGGTCAATCCATTATCAAAACCCCATAAAAAGATATCCATCTTAGATTTTTTTTGCATGTTCCGAGTGCCTCCAAAATCTGCTCTCTATTCATAGCATTGCCAGTGATAATAAAGTCTTTCTAGAATTGCATCCATTCTTCTTTTTGATTAAGGACCAGGCCATGAGGAGAATTCAAGGTAGATGCGTGGGACGGCTCTAATTGATTACTCAACTTAGAAGCCTCAATAAAAGAGCATATGTTGTGATCAATCTTTCTGTCGAGCGGTGGCATGCACGCTTAGGATATCGTTCTTTTTATTTAGTTCAACAAGTGCTTAGGAATAATAAGCTGCCGTTTGTTGGTGTGCATAATCATGAGACTATTTATGATTCTTATCAGAGAGCTAAGTCTCATTAGTTCCCATATCATGTTTCCACTAGTATTTCTACTCAACCATTGCATCTTTCTTTTTATGATGTGTGGGGTCCGGCCCCCACCTTTCTACTTGTGTGACAAGCCGAGGAGGAGAGACATTGGCTACCATATGGGAGTGTCGTTGGCTTCACCCTGGGAAGACGCGGTGGTGATCTATATTCTGTGGACCGGGTGGTTGCTCTGATACACGAGCACATCATTGCTTTGCTAGAAGGACCATCCCCTGAACATAAATAGTAAGGATCCCCATTGTGTTTGTTTATATATGTTTTTGCTTTGAAGTAATCCAATATGAACAAACAAGGTTAAAAGAGTCTCTAGATGAAGCTACCCATTAGTGTTTTTCTTTATGGAAAAATGGGTACCCCCGGCCTCTACATTGGGTGATGGCACAACAATCTATCTATGCTTTCTGGCTTTTGACTACGTCATGGAGGATTGCATCCGGGACGGCGGCGGCCTCACCGCGGAATGTTGTTGCCACCAAAATATTTTGTGAGAGTTTCATCTCTGTAGATCTGGTGCTTGATTTCAGCGGTGAGATGCAAACTATGAACGATGTCTTGATGCAGAGGGATTGTTGTGTAGTGGCGGCAGTCAAATCACATGTAGCTGCTGGGATCCTGAAAAAGTGGTGAAGACAACACATGAATGACCTCGATGATGCTGCTACTTGAGCACCTGGTGTTGAGCTCTAGGGTGAAAGCCTTGGTCTGTCCTGAGTTGGGTATACCCGACAATGGTGATGTTTTTACGTCGTTACCTTGTTGAAGACATTGTTCGGAGTGCTCAGACCGACTCTTCAGGGTGAAAACCTAGATTCTAGCCTTGGGTGGTTGGATCTGATGACAGTGACACTTGAGTGTCGCTCCCTTCCTTCAGGCATTGGCGTT
>NW_021215553.1:10931-11952 GCF_002162155.2 Triticum dicoccoides | reverse complement strand
GGCGGCGGCGGCGGGAAGGAGAGAAGGAGGAGGGTGGGCGAGGGGAAAGGGGGGCGTGCGCCGTCCGGCCTCCTCCCGGGGAGATGGCGGAGGCGGCGGGACAGGGCGGGGGAAGAATGGGGCGGAGTGGGAAGGGGCGCACGTGGTGGGCGGCGGGGGAAACCCTACCGGGAGGAGGGGTCGGGAGAGATGCTTTGGAAAAACACTCTGCCGCAACCACTCTGCCAGACGAACTGATAATTGAACACTATATGTACTTCTCAAGTCCCACTGATCCACATGTAGCGCAGGTACATCCAGGAATGAAGAAGTTCTACTTCTGCGGCATATTTCTTGTGTGCATGAGTTTTTTTCTTTTTTTTGCTCTCTGTCTCCATTAATTTTTGGTTGACCGGACACATCACGCAGCTTACAAAGGTTAGCTCCGGAACCGATGGAAATCTGTTTTACTTTCTTCTCGATTTCTCCTAGCCCTACTTCTAAAAGCTTTGCTTTGTACGTTTGTCTAGAGGTAATCGGGTGCCTTTGCTCTTGGAAAGAAACATGATTTGTTTGAAAGTAAAGGGAAAGTAAGAGAGGAAGATATGCATGCAAAAGATGATTAATTCCGAATTCATGGTGACCTTAGTGGGTAACAATTATGTGATATACTCATGCACTTTAGACTTCATGGTGTTCATTTGCATTTTAAGTTCATGTGCGCTCATGCTTATATATGTATGCAATTCAGTTGTTGCAGGGACAAAAGCTTCTATATATATCACAGACAAATTTCATTTGGCTGATTGCATATGAACATGGCTAGCTAGATAGCAATAGAGCTTTTGCTCAATTATTCACCACGACGGTATTTGCAATCTTAATTGAGAGATTGGAGGATACCAACATGCTAGCGACAAGTCTTCCTCCTCTTGGATGCAACCAGCACGCAAGGATGCTACATCTTCCTCTGGGATGATGTAGGCGGATGCTGCTCGCATGGGTTCCTGCACACAATGTCCTGAACCGTGTGGAAGATGGA
>NW_021215553.1:0-8975 GCF_002162155.2 Triticum dicoccoides | reverse complement strand
GCTCCACTTGCGATCTGTAATACTTTATCGACTTTGTGCTATTTTGCGAACTTTTAATAACATGGCTGCATGCATCATTATGATGCAGAGGCCGGGTACGTCTCAATTTCAAAAAAACTCAAAAAAAAGTTCGTCACCGACATGTCTGTGTATTATAGAAGTGGTCACCGTCCAAGCTCCCGAAGGCCGCGTGTTGGACACAGTACACGGAGACCTACCAATGCAGTCATTGTTTCCAACTATCACAGCAAGGACACGTGGGAGGAGAGAAGTCCAACATGACTCCCGCGAGACAAAAGCAAGGTGCTAACTCATGTACTGACTCATGTTGATAAGGAATCATCGTATGGTGAGGGTTGTGTATGGGCGGCGATGCCGCTGTTGGAGTCACGAAGCTCCAATGGCGGCTCAACAGTATCTTTGCTGATTAATATGATTGTGTGACTGTGGAGTGTGTTTAAGCCTCCTTTGGTTCATAGGAATATTGTAGGAATTGCAAAGGATAGGAACTTTGTAAGAAAAAAAATCCTTTGAAGCTCTTTGGTTTGTAGGAATGGATTCCTATTTCTATATAGGATAGGAATCAATCCTTCACATTTCAATGGAAAAAAAAAACATTGGCCTAGACTCAATGGAAAAATTCCTATCCTATGCATCAAATGGCATCTCTTTATCTATAAGATTTGAGATGCATGTCATCTCACTTCCTATGATTTTCCTATTCCTATACTATTCCTATCCTATGAACCAAAGGAGGCCTTAGTTGATACTATGAGTGGAAATTTTGGCGTGCTAGCCTACGAAGCATTGATACGCCAGAATTACCTGTATCGCTGTTCACGACGTCGCCGATACGCCGATACCCCAGATACGGCTTAGATACGGGTATCCCACAAGTATCCCGTATTTTGATTTTAAGAAAAAGGGAAAAAATGCCGATACAGCCGGGACTCGCGCGCGACAAGTCTGGACGAGGCGATCGAGAGCGAGCCCAATAGCCCTCGAGCCACGACCACTAACCTTAATCCTATCTCGCACTCGACCACATCATGCATCGAGGGTTGACTCAGGTCTCAGGGCCGCCTCCGCCGCCAGCCGTGGACGCCACCGCCACCGTCGCCGCCTCCGCCGCAGGTAGTGGCTCGCCGCCACCGACCCAGCTGCCTGGAATCGCCTCTCTGCCTGACTGCCTCGAGTCTTTTGCTCTTCTCCGCCGCTGCCACAAGGTGAACTATTTCCTCGAGCCCTGATATTGCACTGAAGTGTAGTTGATGCGTTGATGTATGCTTGGCCGCTGGGCTGCTGCTGGCTTGTGTAGATGTATCATTGATCATTCCATGTAGGTAGTAGTAGCAATGCTCGTTGGATAAAATCATAAAATTCCTTGCTAAGGCTTCTGCTTGTTTATGTTTGTTTGATAAATTGATGTATGCTTGGGGCTTGTCTACAGCTGTTGATGTTGCTGGCTTGCTGCTTGTTGATGTTTGTGCGTAAACTTACTTGCTGATATTGCTGCTGCCTCCTATTGCTAGGTAAGAAGATACAAGTATACACCATGTCACCTGCGGGGAGTAGCATGGCAGCAAGCCAATCTTCAGTCGGTGGTACTGCGAGCAATAGCATTGAGGTTGATGGTGCACAGGAAGGGGTCGAGAATAGTGCTGTCAATCCGAAATATCCATTCTGGAAGTATGCTACAAAACTAGCTGGAGACTCATCAGGTCGAGGAGGCAATACAAGTGTTCGTTGCCACTTCTATATGCATGATTTCCTAGGAAGCTATACAAGAAAAAAAGCACATCTTCTTAAGATACTAAATCCGGCATAAGCTCAATGAAGATTGTTCTCTCTATATTGTTATCAAGAAAAAAACTTCTAAAACGTTGGAAGAAGAGTAGTACCCCCCCCCCCCTCCATTGTTTGGCTCACTCGCTCAATCCGAGGTTTGCTCTTTATATATGTTTGTCATTTGACAATCTCAAGTTCTCAACTTTAAAAGGTTTGCTGATTTTGTGTTGTCATGCTAAAAGGTACTACAGTCCGAATTGGGTTGGGGCATCCCGTGGCCGTGTTACCCCCCTTGATGATAATGAGAATTTTCAAATGAGAAACAAGTGTTTGCAGAAGTTATTTCCAGATCCAAATGACCACAAGACTGTCAAGAAAGAATTTGCGGATTTTGCTCTAATGATGAATGACTTCTAGAATGCAGATTCAATTGAAGATAGAGATGATTTAGAACCAAAGCAATGGTGGGACACTCATGGAGGAAGCACAAAGTTCTTGAAAAATTTGGCATTGAAGTTACTTGGTCAGCCTTCATCTTCATTGAAGGAATTGGAGCACATATTCCTTCATCCATAGTTCTGAGGGAAACAAGCTCACTCCTGAATGTGCTGAGGATTTAGTGTTCGCACATAACAACCTATGTTTGCTTTCAAGACAATCCGAGGCTTATCATGCTGGGCCAAGCCGGATGTGGGATGTGGGTGGAGATGGGGTTGAGAGCTTCACTGGTGTTGGCATGCTTGAAGGTGCTAACCTGACACTTGATGAACCTGAATTGGAGGCTGAGATCATGAATGCTCTCGCTTGAGTTGTCCTCATTTAGTTTATGTTGTAATGCACTATTATCCACTCTTTGACTATGGGTCTATGGCCACCTGAGCCTTGTATCTTCCTGTTATTATGTTGTAATGCACTGTTTGACTATGGATTTTCCTCTTTATCATGTTACTTAGTGAACTTTTGCATTATTTGTCTATGCCACTGAGAATTTAGAATTGAAACTTATTGGAGGCTGAGAACAAGGAAGTTTATATTCATTTCATCGTTTGGTATGCTACTGCTACAAGCCAACTTGTTTACAACCTTTTCACTTTCATGTTTGTCTGTTTCATATTATCAAGTTTAATATCATGTGATGTATTTTCTATTTTGCATACACCATGCGGAATTGAGGAGTTGAGGGCCTGGATGATCATTCAAAAGTGAAAAGAAAGAAGGCATGGAAGCAATCAGGCAACCAGTGGGGCGGTATTTGATCTCATCTCACATATTTTATTATGTTGGTTTTATTACATGTCATTTTATTATTATCTATATATGCTTGCCATATTGCCGTATTGCCGTATTGCTATTTCTAGAAATTGCCATATCCCGTATCGGTGTCGCCATATCGGTGCTACGTAGGTGCTAGCCAGGCAAGGTTAGCTCATTTCGATTGTCATATTACTATCTTTGTTTTTAACATGATGGTTATATACTAGTTAGTCTGTGATGTAATCCACTGTGTATATATGTGGATACATGCCAGTCTAGCCTAAGTTTCTTTCTGAGAGTCTGATGCAATATGTACGCACGTATGACATGACAGCCAAAACAATGCGCACATGAATAGCGGGTGCCCAAATGTACTGCATTTGCTTAATCCTGTTAAAAAATTAAAATACATGCATAAATACCAATGCAAATATCTGTGCAGGTTGTCAGGGCAACTAGCTCTTTAGTACTCTCCTTCGATTTCTATGATTATGTCGCTACTGCTACGTAGAAATTAATTGACAATCCAGACAAGACAGCTGCCTAGCTCTTTTGTACTTGCTCCTGCAATATGTACGGTTAATTGCTTATTAGATCACTTTTTTCCGAGCCATGTTACACATAAGCAGAAATAGGTACGATTCTTGTGCGGACGAATAATATGATTCGTCAATATCTCTCTCACTTTCAATCTGGATGCTCTATTTTAGTGTCGTACTACCTCGTCGCTCATGAAAGTGTCGTGTGAAATGTATTTTCGTTTTTTTCCAAAGCATAGTATATATCTTCTCATCATTAATATTGAACTTTGCACATATACGAAAGACATGGATATGTATATACTTCCCTGCTTTCTATTATAAAGCAACCAGCACCGATCACATAGCAATGCTCGGGCGAGAAGCACAACAAGGCCAAAAGAAAAGAGAAAGAACAAAGAAGAAGAAAAAAATGCCAACAACGGCAGCTCAACAAAGCACGGATGACCCACCGCCGCGCCCTCCGGAATCGACCCATCACAGACCAAGGATCCGATCCGCCGCGTATCAAGCAACACCGCCAAGAAGGGATGCGACGCCGACGACTTTGCTGCCCGGACGTGTCCTAGGGTTTCCTCCGGCACACGGGAAGGGAGTGGGGGATGGATACCTCCGACACCTTCCAGGATGGGATGGCGTCACCCGCAGGTGTCACCGCTTCGGAGCTGGATGAACCGGCAAGGGATTTCTCCCGCACTCCAAACCCCACTCCCCACCGGGCCAAAGCCAACTAACCACCTCACCGCCCACCAGCATGCACCACCGCAGTCTTGACGCCACCCACGCCGCCTCACTGAGCTCACCACCACGAGGCCAAGAGGATGGACAGAGACACACAAGGCAATGGGAGCAGTAGCACCGGAGCTATGCGGGAGGAAACTACCTCCACCGCCATTGTGCGGGAGGCCTATGCCTCTGGCGCCATGGCGGTCGCCATCCGGTCGCAGCTGCGGGGCATACCACGCCACCCCTGGCCCGGCCAGGCCTAAAACGGGCCCGCAAAGCCTCGACAGCCACGTTGCAGTAGGGCAGCACCAGCGCGCCAGATATCTCTCTCATTTTCGATCGTGATGCTCTATTTTAGTGTCGTACTACAACGTTGCTCATCAAAGTGATATCTGAACTGTATTTTCATTTTTTTTCAAAGCATAGCATATATCCTGGCATCATTAATATTGAACTTTGCACATATACGAAAGACATGGATATGTATATACCCAAAAAGGCTTTTCTCCTCTTTGTTTTATAAAGCAACCAACACCGATCACATGGCAATGCTCGGGCGAGAAGCACAACTAGCCCAAAAGAAAAGAGAAAGAACAAAGAAGAAAAAAATGCCAACAATGGCAGCTCAACAAAGCACAGATGACCCGCCACCGTTGCGCCCTCCGGAATCGACCCAGCACAGACCAAGGCTCCGATCCGCCGTGTATCAAGGAGCACCTCAAAGAAGGGATGTGACACCGACGATGTTGCTGCCCGGACGTGTCCTAGGGTTTCCCCCGGTACAGGGAAGGGAGTGGGAGAGATGGATGCCTCCGACACCTTCCAGGAAGGGATGGCGGCACCCGCAGGTGTCACCGCATCGGAGCCGAATGAGATGCCAAGGGATGTCTCCTGCATTCCAAACCCCACTGCCAACCCGGCCGGAGACAACCAACCACCTCGCCGCCCACCAGCATGCGCCACCGCGGTCTTGACACCACCCACACCGCCTCACTGAGATCACCACCACGAGGCCAAGAGGATGGACAGAGACGCACCAGGAGATGGGAGCAGCAGCACCGGAGCTGCGCGGGAGGTAACAACCTCCACCGCCTTTGTGCGGGAGGCCCGTGCCTCCGGCACCGTCGCGGTCGCCATCCGGTCGCAGCATTGGGGCATACCAGGCACCCCTGGCCCGGCCAGGACCAAATCGGGCCCGCAATGTCTCGTCGGCCATGCTGCAGCAGGGCAGCACCAGCGCAGCCAGCATCCACCCTCCATCGCTGCTCCCCCGCTTCTCAGAAGCCACGCCGACGATCCACCCAGCCGCCAGCCCGTCCAGATCCAGATGGGGCCAGATCACGTCGCCGCGTCACCCAGCTGCCAACGGCAACGCCGCCGCCCAGTAGATCGCCCGCCACCACGCCGGAGAGCCCCACCGCCGCCTAGAAGCCCCCCACGGTGCCGCACCGCCCCACGTCAGCGCGACCTGAGAGGGGAATGGCCAGCAGCCGCCGCCACCAGCACCGGATGCCAGCGATGGCGGCGAGAAGGGAGGGAAGGGGGGATGGCTCGGGGAGGAGGCGCTGGGGGCGACGCGGTCGCGAGGGGGGGGGATGGGGCACCTTTCTACCACATTTGGAAAGTCTTTCAAAATTCTAGATATGTATCTATAGTTGAAAGGAATCAATATTTTTAATTTTATCGCAGTTTTACTATCCACTCCGGGAGCTATTTTGGCACCACCTGTATAGGAAACTAGCAATTCTTAGCTGTTGTCTTTGTTCATGGAAGGAAACATGTGCTGAATTTGTGTAGAACAGTTTTGTGATGAACGCATGCAGTTTGGACTTTATCATGTGTTATGACTGGGATACACTATAGCCGGAGAAGGCCTAATGGCGCTGGCACTTAGGGGCCCGGCCCAACTTATCTTATTGTGTTAGGAGCTTAGCCCATTTATATCATTAGGAGGATTATATAAACTAATGTAATGACCCGTTTTGGGATTAAGTAGAAGCAATCATATTTGCTCGGCTTCCTAAAGGGAGCCGAGAGACCTAACCCTAGCCGCCGCCCCCTGCGCCCTCTCTCTCTCGCGGGCGCGTGTGACGACGGTGCCCTAGCATCGGCGACCTCGCATTCCTCCACGACAAAACCCCTTCCAACCCTACTACCTACGAGCTAGACCGGAGCTCATCGGCTTGGTGCTGGCGGTGCGCCACTGGAGGCCATATTTATGGGGGCAGTCGTTCCGTATCCGCACAGACCACTACAACCTCAAATTTTTGTTGGACCAGCGCCTCTCCACCCTGCCACAACATCAGTGGATCAGCAAGCTCTTCGGGTTTGACTTCACCATTGAGTATCGCCCGTGTCGCCTCAACACCGTGGCGGACGTGCTATCCTGCCGCGACACCGACCTCGACACGGACGCCGTCGACTCCACAGGGTGGCCCTCTGCATCCGCTCGGGCCCCTCGTTTGTCTTCATGGACGACATCCGCTGTGCCACCGCTAGTGCTGCCGACGCGCAGCTCCTCTGTCAGCGCCTCATGGACGGCGACCTGGAGGAGCCGTGGCAGCTGGCCGACGGGCTGCTCCTGCACGGGCATGGATTTTCTTGCCAGATCACGACAACCTCCGTCACCAGGCCCTGCTTCTGGCCCACTCGGCCAGCCACGAGGGTGTGCAGAAGACCCTCCACCGTCTCCGAACAGATTTCTACATCCCCGGTGATATCATGCATTGGTGCGCGACTGGGTGCGGTCTTGCATGGCATGCCAGCGCAACAAGATGGAGGCACTGCAGCCGGCGGGGCTGCTACAGCCCCTGGAGGTGCCCTCTCAGGTCTGGGCCGACATCTCCATGGACTTCATCGATGGCCTCCCCAAGGTGGGCGGCTAGTCCGTTATCCTTACGGTGGTCGACTGCTTCTCCAAGTATGCGCACTTAATTGCGCTCGGACATCCCTACACCGCCACCTCTGTCGCACAGGCCTTTTTCGATGGTATCGTCCGTCTTCACGGGTTTCTGTCCTCCATCGTCAGCGACCATAACCCGGTGTTCATGGGACATGTCTGGCGCGACCTGTTTCGGATGGCGGGCATGAAGCTCCGCCTCAATACGGCTTTCCACCCCAGACGGACGGCCAATCTGACGTGGTCAACAAGGTTATTGCCATGTACTTACGTTGTGTTATAGGTGATCGCCCACATGCATGGGTTGACTGGCTCTCTTGGGCGGAGTACTGCTACAACACCTCCTACCACTCCGCCCTGCGTGCCACGCCCTTTGAGGTGGTCTACGGTCGTCCTACGCCACCCATCTTGCCGTTCCAGCCGGACACGACACGGACCAAGGCGGCGGCCGAGCTTCTCCGTGGCAGGGATGAGATCCTTGCCGAGGTGCGCCAACGTCTTCTCCAGGCCCAGCAGCTGTCCAAGAAGTACTACGACACTCACCACCGCGAGGCAGAGTTTGCGGTGGGCGACTGGTTGTGGTTGCACCTACTTCACCGCTCTACGTAGTCACTCGACCCGCGCGCAAAGCGTAAGCTGGGTCCCTGCTATGCTGCGCTGTTTCAGGTGTTGGCCACGTCGCCTACCGCTTTCAGCTGCCACCGAGCGCTCGCATCCGCGATGTCTTCCATGTGGGCTTGTTGAAGCCTTTCCACGGCGAGCCACCGGCAGTCATGTCGGACCTGCCTTCGACCACCGAGGGCCGTCTACTTCCCGGTCCAACGAAGGTTTTGAAGGCCCAGCTGAGCCGGGGTGTGTGGCGCTTGCTGATTCAGTGGCAGGGACTTCCGAAGGAGGACGCCACTTGTGAGCACCTCGACGAGTTCCGCCAGCACTTTCCTCACTTTCAGCTCGAGGACGAGTTGTTTGCGCAGACGGGGAGAGATGTTATGACCAGCATACACTATAGGCAGAGAAGGCCTAATGGCGCAGGCACTTAGGGGCCAGCCCAACTTATCTTATCGTGTTAGGGGCTTAGCCCAATTATATCATTATAGGAGGATTATATAAACTCATATGTAAGGACCCGTTTTTGGATTAAGCAGAAGCAATCATATTTGCTTGGCTTCCTAAAGGGAGCCGGGAGACCTAACCCTTGCTGCCACCCCCTGCGCCCTCTCTCTCTCGCGCGCGCGTGACGACGGCGCCCCAGCGCCGGCGACCTCGCATTCCTCCACGCCAAAACCCATTCCACCGCTACAACCTACGATCTAGACCTGGTTGGAACCCAGCTCCTATCAATCATGCTAATGTGGTCTCAAGGTCCTATCTATTCATACTTTTATGTGTATACCATTCATTGTGGCACGGAAGAAAAACATCTATATTTATCCCTGACTGATTTTTTGAGCCAGATTGCATATTAGTCTGTGCTTATTTATTCTTCACCGTGCATCTTATTGTTCAGCAGTACTAGTATTTTTGTCATGAGATTGAAGGATACAACAGGCTTCTTCCCCTGCGCTGCAAACTGCACCTACCGGTGGGACCCAACAGGTACAAGGTGACTTGAACCTATAGGCCTGAGGTGTTGGCGTGGCTCCAGAAGAAGGACCCCTCCTGCCATGAGCCAATGAGACGGTGACCATGCTGTACTCAATGTCACTGTTTGCTTGTCAACGCACAGTCATTCTAACGAGAAAAATAGGAGGTCTCCAATGAGCATTGCT
>NW_021215552.1:0-2052 GCF_002162155.2 Triticum dicoccoides | reverse complement strand
AGCTTCACAAACTTGGAGAAATTACTAACATGACAAAAAGAGCATCAGGAAGCAATGTTTAGAGCAAGCAAACAACATGCTATAGGAACATAACATGGCACACAAAGGCATGGCATGTTATTACTAAACACACAGAACAAAACACCCTTATTGAACTTTAACCAAAGATGCTTGGAAAATGACGTGGCGCCCATGCAAACATGAAAAGTTTTATAACCAGATTCAGACTTAGTGGAATCTCAGGACATGGCAAAACAGATTCATGATAGCAACTTTGCAAGCTCATGCCACTCACCACAGAGCATTACATGACAACAAAAGCATACCAACAATAGGCATACATGTTCATGAAGCTAAACATTGAAAGAGCAAGTTCATAGGTTGCATGGATTACTGGCAAAACACATGGCAATAATGAATCTCATGTTAACAATCTGCTAGGAATAAAATATAGCAAAAGTAGAGCATGGTAATGACAAGCCAGGGTACATCATAATTGCAAGCATATGCATGAACGGATAGAGCAGTATCACATCTTCACAACACTCTTACTGAACTATCACAAAATGTGCATGGAGCTCATGGTAGCAACAAGTTTACATGGCGTCAAAATGTAACAGGAAAAGGACAGCAAAATCACAGTGTCTGAAAACAGCAACATTATGGAGCCTACTTTACATGCTTGTTCTAGTCACGACGTAGATCAAAAATATACAAGATTTGCACCCTTGTAAGTATGGCATGATGGTGATCATAAAACATGTAGACATCATGCTCATAGGATGCACACACGAAATGCAACGAAAATGACAAATCATCAAGTTCTGTTAACAAACATCAGTTAACATTTTATAGCACTTTTGCAACGATGATAATGGTGTCAATATGGACAGTAACATGCAAGCAAATGACACTAACATGAAGAGCTTAATGAGACTAATATTTTGACATATCATATGCATGATTCGGAGCTACGATCATGGAGATACGACATGTCAAAGAGGGCATTAAAAATTATAGAGATTGAGGACTTGAGCTGCGGGAGAGGTTCGCCGGAGTTTTGGGCATGGAGATCGAGGTGGGACTAGAGCTGCGTGAGAGGTTCACCGGAGTTGGTGCGGAGGCGGCGCCAAGAGGGCGCGGGGGCTCACCGGAGCTAATGGGTCATCGGATCCGGCGCGGAGGAGGCCGGACGGCGGCGGATCGGGGCCGGAGACTGCGGGCGATTTCGGGGCGGCACGGTGTCTGCGGGCGGGTGGCAACGATGGGCGCCGGCGGGAAGGGAAGCGGCCAAAGACAGTGAAGGGCACGGCGGCGACGGTCGGCACTCTCGGGAGCGGACACCCGCGGGAGGCGGCAGCGAGGGAACGGGCCCCACGGGCCAGGCATGGGCATCGCGGGCCGGCGGGAGGCGCGGGGCGGCGGGCGCCCATGTGGCGGCGGCAGCGAGGCTGATGTGGCGCGCTATAATTGGCTGCGGGCGGCGGCGAAGTTTCGTCCGGCGGGATCGGACATGTCCGGCTATGAGGTGGGGCGATGGCTCGGGTTTGTACCGTGAAAAACGAGGATGGGAGGAAAATATATTGGTAGAGGGAGCTAGGAGTGTCCAAATGAGCTGAGGTTTTCGCCCACACGATCGTGATCCAACGACAGAGAGCATGGAGGGGGTTTAGATGGGTTATTGGACTATTTTGGAGGGGTGTTGGGCTGCAATGAAAGAGAGGCTTTTCCGGTTACCTAGTTAACTGTTGGAGCATCAAACAACCTCCAAATGGAACAAAATTTGACAGGCGGCTACTGGTGATGTACCAAGTCCACTTGAAAAATCTCAACCCATTCTGAGAACATTTTTCTCCCGCTCACGAAACAAGATTAGAGGGGTGCAACGGGGCACAAGAGAGCGTCGGATTGCGAAACGGATAACGGGGAAAATGACCGGATGCAAGAGACGACCATGAATGGAAATGAGATGCTCATGATGACATGAGATGAAATGCATGACATGAACAAAAAGAAATATGAAAGAAAAAACACAACCACGAAGGGAATATC
>NW_021215551.1:0-1542 GCF_002162155.2 Triticum dicoccoides | reverse complement strand
TTCAAAACATCCTCAATATTTTTTGTGTAAATAACATGATAATATAAGCACTGCATAATCGATAACTTGCAATATAAACATGACGATAACTTTTTTATCAAAGGAAACTAATTTGTTAAAAACATACGGTCGCCTCGCGCGTGGGCCTCTTGGATGAACAGAACGCATGACGTGCCACGAGAAAGTCACATAATGTTTAGTGTCATGAGGGGCACACGTGCTATAGGCGTGATAAGTTATGCAAAAACTCCATGGTAATTTTTGACCTATGGAAAAAGCTACCGAAACACACCCAGGTTTTTAGGTGCAAGTACCATGATATTATATGAACTATAGACCCGGTAACTCATGTACAATCCCTCATGATAACTTTGACCGAGGGGAGGTTGATGTACATATACCCTGATAACTTATGTGTAAGTACCACGGTATTTTACACATCGAAGACCTTATAACTTGTGTACAAAAAACAGTGGTAACTTTGAAGGGATGTAGTTGTTGAAGCATAGATACCTGGTACATTCTATGTAAATAGCACGGTAAGTTATGCAACACAGGCCTGATAACTTGCATACAAATACCATGGTAACTTTATCCTGAGGAGAAATCATGTGGTAGACGTAAAGAAGTGATAGTTTTTTCAGGGGTGGGCGCCCGAGAGATGCCCAAACACCACGAAAATTTGCACCCACGTTGCGCACCCAAGCCTCTTTGATGCCAAAAAAATTCATACTGTTTTGAAATTTTTTGCTATTTTTTTAATTTACTGTTCACTGGCGTACATATTTATAGTTTTTTGTTTGCCACAAGGTGTTCGAATGTCGAAACAACACAAAATTTTGCATGTGTCTTATGCACCAAAGTATCTTCGATGCTGTAAAATTTCAGTTTTTTTGCTATTTTTTTATTTTACTGTTCACTGATTTACTGTTCATCCCGGACTAAAACCGCCCGAAGCGGCACGAGGGACGAAAACTATCCGGTTTTGATAGTTGAGGGACGAAAACTCTCCGGTTTAGAGTTGAGGGACGAGTACTAAACTCTCGGGAGAGTTCAAGGACGAAAAATATATTTATCCCTCGAAAAAATATGTAAACTGCAAAGATGACACGTCGTGGCTTAGCTTTGCAACGTGAGAAAGATATCACACAACCCTAGTCCAATAAGCAACCCGTTGTAAAAATAGTAGCTAGTCCATAGTTATTTAGTAAAATTCTAAGTGGCTAATTCCTTTGCAAAGAAATTAACACGTTAATTGTTCATATCTTGTTAATAATTCTGACCTACAAACAAAACATGTTGCTCTTGCTTTCAGCACGAAGTTACGTACCAGTACAAAGCACCCCTATGCATGTTCGAAAGAACAATGCCCTGTGGCGACATGGAAAATAACATGGGCCACAATGTAATTTACTTAATAATTAAGCACACAAGTCATCATGGCATCAAAGAGAAGGCAGGAGAGATTTTTAGCTTATCTGCAACAGTACAGCTACACTAAAAGTGGCAACAGCGAGGTATTTCAGCATTTAGGTTTTTTTT
>NW_021215550.1:0-1223 GCF_002162155.2 Triticum dicoccoides | reverse complement strand
GCATCAATGAAGGATACTAAGTAGCTCTTGACAGTAAGATATAAGTGAAGATCACAACGACAGTGAAGATAATGATGTGAAACAACAGCCAAGCTGTTTTACTGAACAGTGCACAAAACAGATTCCAATCCGAATTCAACTACAAGATTGAGTCTAAAAGATCCGAATTTTGTTTTTTTTCTCTTTTTTTTTCCTCACACTTTTTTTTCTTTCTCTCCTTTTTTTCTCTGACTTTTTTTTCTCTCGTTTTTTTTCTCTCTTTTTCTCCCTCTTTCCAAAACAAACTAGATCTCAACTATTATTATGACAATGAATGGTGGGTAGCACGTGGTGGATATTGATGGATGGGTGGTGGACAGCGGAAGAGATAATGATGCAGCGGTGGCGTGACTAATGTGAACAGAACTCGAAACTCTAATAGAACTAGACACTAAGACCAGCAACTCGACACGACGATGCAACCGATAATTCAACTATGCAAGCAATGAATAGAAAATTGCAAAGGCTCAGACTGGCTTGGATAAATGATGAACAGATCTAACTTTTTTTATGGCTTTTTCATGGACTGTAGGTATGAATGACAGATGCGATCTAAACTATGAAAAACTGTAAAATCTCATCGAGCAACCTGAAAACTGATACCACTTGATAGAGGCGAGGGTGTCCCGATCTTTCGATGAGATGATAACTATCGATTTGGTGGAGACGACTTTGATGATCCGACTACAAACGTGCACGACGTTGCGCCTTAGCAATCGCTAAACCAATCTCCTGAGGTTACTGACGATGCCGGAAGCACGGTCAGCCTGACCACGAAGGTCTATTCCTGCAAGCAATCGAAGAACGAGCAAGAATATGATAAAGCAATCTGAATATTGCAAATATATGAGGTATTGATAATGGTGGGGATCCGTAAGCGGTCTTGGTCTGGTCGTTGGACACAAACGAAGTACACGAAGTTGCGTTGGCTAACTTTTAACTAAACAAATCCCCCGGAAAAGCTACTAGATGGATCTACTTATATAGGAGCAAGGGGTGGCGGCCAAGGAGGTGGGAGGACGTCCCAAGGCAGCCTAAAACTAAATCTAGGTCGTACAAGGCCAATGGGCCCAAGTGGAGGTGATGTAACACCTTTGGACTTGTAGTTTGACTCGGATTCTGCTGCAGCATCAGATTGTTTCGTCCACAACTCAACGCTCCGGACGAATTTGAAGGTGATTCCA
>NW_021215549.1:0-1419 GCF_002162155.2 Triticum dicoccoides | reverse complement strand
GCTGTCGGGACCCCGACTCAATGCCACATCGATCTAGCATGTAACACCTCATATCACTTTGTGGCCTCACGCACGGTATTCCCACGGGTGTCGCCTTACCTTTGCCCGGGACCGTTTGCGCCTTTTGGCACACGTATATGACAGTGTCGCTAGCATCCATATGATAAGGAGCCCGGGCTGACATGGCTAGTCGTAAACCCAAAGTGGCACAGACTTACAGGGACAGGCATCCATGACCCAGCATCGAACGTGTCGGTCATCAGCGAGTGAATCCAGGCTGTAGCACTGGGCTAGCAGGACTCCGGTGAACCGGGCTGTAGCGGGCTAACAGGACTCTGGTATTCATCGCGTGACATTTCCCCGAAGGGACAGACACAGGAACGAAGAAGGACACATGCCGGCCAGCCTAAGTGTTCCGGAGCAGTAGCGAGCTACCATGGCTCAGTGAAACACTAGGAGACATTTCCCCGTAAGAGAGGCTACTAAAGATAAACAACTAGATGGTCAGATCCCACACATACCAAGCATTTCAATAACATACACACAATATGCTCGATATGTGCAAATACAACATGGCATCACAACATGACGCTATGACTCAAGTAATTTATCAATAGGCTCCGAGGAGCGAGATATTACAAACATGGGTCTCATGACCCAACATTCAGAGCATACAAAACAAAGCACAAGCGGAAGCTATCATGTCTGAGTACAGACATCTATAAATGAAAAAGGCTGAGAAGCCTGACTATCTACCAATCCTGCCGAGGCACAAGATCGTAGCTGAGGTAACAAGCTAAACTTCGAAGTCCAAGCGGAACTACTAGTGAGACTGAAGTCTCTCTGCAAAAACATAAAATAGGCAAACGTGAGTACAAATGTACCCAGCAAGACTTACATCAGAACTAACTACATATGCATCATTATCAACAAAGGGGTGGTGGGGTTTAACTGCAGCAAGCCAGCTTTGACTCGGTGGCTATCCTAAACTACGACTGCAAGCGACTCTTTTGAGGTGGCGCACACGAGTCCACATATTCACCATATCAATACACCACTATGGATCCGCTCCCGTCTCCCTACGAGAACGCCATTCATAGCACTCACGCTTATCTTGCGTATTTTAGAGTATCCACTTTCACTTGTCTATGAACTGATATAAGCAACCCAGAAGTCCTTTTCCGCGGACACGGCTATTCGAATAGATCATATTAACCCTGCAGGGGTGTACTTCTTCACACACGCTCTCACCACTTACCGCCGTTTACACGACATGTACTCGGCAACCTTCAAGCGGAAGCCCAACGTGGGTGTCGGCCACGGCCTGCCTAAACACTCAAGTCTCTAGTCCAGGTTTATCGCCTATTCGGGTTCCATCCATGAGGAGATCCGGCCGGAGTTTCGCTCACAGCCCCAAAC
>NW_021215548.1:0-933 GCF_002162155.2 Triticum dicoccoides | reverse complement strand
GTCCAACAATACCGCCGAACCAAAATATGACATGCTGGTAGGCAGTATGACTTGTATCGTCCACAACTCACTTGTGTTCTACTCGTGCATATAACATCAACATCAATAACCTGGCTCTGATACCACTGTTGGGTTTCGTAGTAATTTCAAAAATTTTCCTACGCGCACACAGGATCATGTGATGCATAGCAACGAGAGGAGAGTGTTGTCTACGTACCCAACGCAGACCGACTGCGGAAGCGATGACACGACGTAGAGGAAGTAGTCGTACGTCTTCACGATCCAACCGATCAAGCACCGAAACTACGGCACCTCCGAGTTCGAGCACACGTTCAGCTCGATGACGATCCCCGGACTCCGATCCAGCAAAGTGTCGGGGAAGAGTTTCGTCAGCACAACGGCGTGGTGACGATCTTGATGAACTACAGCAGCAGGGCTTCGCCTAAACTCCGCTACAGTATTATCAAGGAATATGGTGGCAGGGGGCACCGCACACGGCTAAGGAATCGATCACGTGGATCAACTTGTGTCAACTTGTGTGTTTAGAGGTGTCCCTGCCTCCGTATATAAAGGAGCCAAGGGGGGAGGAGGCGCCGGCCAGGAGGAGGTGGCGCAGGAGGAGTCCTACTCCTACCGGGAGTAGGACTCCCCCCCCCCCCAATCCTATTCCAACTAGGATTCCCAAGGGGGAAAGAGGGAGAGGGGTGGCCGGCCACCTCTCCTAGTCCTAATAGGACTAGGGGAAGGGGGGAGGCGCGCAGCCCCCTTGGGCTGCCCCTTTCTCCTTTCCACTAAGGCCCATGATGGCCCATATGGCTCCCGGGGGGTTCCGGTAACCTCCCGGTAACCCGGTAAAATCCCGATTTCACCCGGAACATTTCCGATGTCCAAACATAGACTTCCAATATATCAATCTTTATGTCTCGACCATTT
>NW_021215547.1:0-664 GCF_002162155.2 Triticum dicoccoides | reverse complement strand
GATGACCAGCGCCGAACGGACGGCACCTCCGCGTTCAACACACGTACGGAACAACCACGTCTCCTCCTTCTTGATCCAGCAAGGGAGGGAGGAGAGGTTGAGGGAGATGGCACCAGCAGCAGCACGACGGCGTGGTGTTGATGGAGCTGCAGTACTCCGGCAGAGCTTCGCTAAGCACTATGGAGGTGGAGGAGGTGTTGGGGAGGGAGAAGGAGGCAACCAAAGGCCAAGGCGTTCAGGTATGAAGTCCCTCCTCTCCCCCACTATATATAGGAGGGCCAAGGGGGGGTGGCCGGCCCTAGGAGATCCAATCTCCTAGGGGGTGCGGCGGCCAAGGGGGGTTTCCCTCCCCCCCAAGGCACCTAGGAGGTGCCTTCCCCTCCTAGGACTCTTCCCCCTTCAAACCCTAGGCGCATGGGCCTATGTGGGGCTGGTGCCCTTGGCCCATTAGGCCAAGGCGCACCCCCTACATCCCATGTGGCCCCCCCCCCCCGGGACAGGTGGACCCACCCGGTGGACCCCCGGGACCCTTCCGGTGGTCCCGGTACAATACCGATAACCCCGAAACTTGTCCCGATGCCCGAAACAGGACTTCCCATATATAAATCTTTACCTCCGGACCATTCCGGAACTCCTCGTGACGTCCGGGATCTCATCCGGGACT
>NW_021215546.1:0-1074 GCF_002162155.2 Triticum dicoccoides | reverse complement strand
TGTTCCACATTCTTCCTTCTTTACAATTATGCATTACATCTTTAAAATCAGCATCATGCACATATTGATCTTTGATGGTCTCTAAACCAAATATTTTGAAGTCAAGTTGTGAAAGCATAGTATAGCGACGAGACAATGCATCAGCAATAACATTTTCTTTTCCCTTCTTGTGTTTAATGACATAAGGGAAAGTCTCAATGAATTCAACCCATTTAGCATGTCTACGATTCAGTTTAGCTTGACTTTTAATATGTTTCAAAGATTCATGATCAGAATGTATAACAAATTCTTTGGGCCATAAATAATGTTGCCATGTTTCTAAAGTCCGAACAAGAGCATATAATTCTTTATCATAAGTAGAATAATTCAGACTAGGCCCACTCAATTTTTCAGAAAAGTATGCAACAGGTTTGCCATCTTGTAATAACGCACCTCCTAATCCAATTCCACTAGCATCACATTCAATCTCAAAGTCTTATTAAAATTAGGAAGTTGGAGTAAAGGAGCATGTGTCAACTTATCTTTCAATACCGTGAAGGCTTCTTCCTGTGCGGTACCCCAAAGAAAAGGCACATCTTTCTTTGTAAGCTCATTGAGAGGTGCAGCAATGGTGCTGAAATCTCTCACAAAACGCCTATAGAATCCAGCGAGGCCAAGAAAACTCCTCACTTGTGTGACCGTTTTGGGCTGCGGCCAACTCTCAATAGCTTCAATCTTGGCTTTATCAACTTCAATTCCCTGTGGAGTAACAACATAGCCAAGAAAAGATACTCGGTCGGTGCAAAAGGTGCACTTCCCAAGGTTACCAAACAAACGTGCATCATGTAGAGCAATAAAAACAGCACGTAAATGTTCCAAATGTTCTTCCAAAGATCTCATATAAATCAATATGTCATCAAAGTAAACTACCACAAATCGTCCAATGAAAGCACGTAAAACTTCGTTCATTAATCTCATGAAAGTACTAGGTGCATTAGTTAACCCAAAAGGCATGACTAACCACTCATATAATCCAAACTTAGTTTTAAATGCTGTTTTCCATTCATCTCCCAATTTCATACGAATTTGATGGTA
>NW_021215545.1:0-1055 GCF_002162155.2 Triticum dicoccoides | reverse complement strand
GTCACCCTTGATGAAAGCACTTCTGTGACGCGCGATTTATCCGAGGAAGAAAATGCGGCGATTAGTGTACAACCTCTTTGGTGGCGTTGATTAGGCCGCAGCTTCATCCGAGGAAACGCTGATGATGATGCTCTTCCGATGGTGCAGGTGAAGACGGCGGTGTGGGAATGGAGGTGGCGCAAAAGATGAGGGACACATTGGGGCAGCTCCTTGGAGGTGGAGGACGGGGTGGCTGAACCGGCGGGACGATGAGATCGACGACGTATCCTCATCCGGTACGGTGGATGAGGGACGTCGAGGTGTTGCCGTGGACGACGTCGTCGGGGAAGAGGCTCCGGCTGGGTGGTGGACGGAGCAGGGTGTGGGGTTTCATCGCGGGTTTTCGCGGCCTCGGTGTACGAATGGGTGGGCGGATGGGATGGCAGTGGGGAACCATGGCCAAGAGACGCGCTTGTCCGAAATGTGGAGTAAGTTACAAAAGTACCCCCCCACCGATTTGAGGAAGTTCTTTTGGTTCAGGGGTACCACGGGCATTTCGCGTGTCAGGATTTCACAGGAGGTGGGAGTTTTCGCGCGCGTTGTAATTTCGGAATAGCAAGGCGCGGGTTGAGATGGAGGGAGTTGTCGGAGCACAACGAGACAAAGATATATCTTAAATATTTCGGGCTAACAAGGCGCGGGTTGAACTTTCCGGACAAGCCTAACGTGTACTGTACCAAATCAATGCGGACTACAAATGTCATTCAAAACTTTGAATTCATGTTATGTTCAATTAAAATATTTCGCTAAGTGTATAATGCATGCAACCTACTACTCAAATGGACGTTTTAGTGCATTCCAAACGTATATACTACCGCTTCAATATGAACTAAATTTGAATAAGATCTACAGTAACGATTGTTGTGAAGTCAAAGCATTTGAATTCGTTTCTCTGTTTTAATAAGATCTACAACCATCATTATTGTCAAGTTAAACCATCGTTTGTGTATTATCTTCACAGCACGAACTATGTGTACTATATGTGTTACATATGAACTATGTGTACTATATGAACA